>NW_027523592.1:0-44686 GCF_052094955.1 Ictidomys tridecemlineatus
CCACTTGGCTCGCCAAATTTCGTTTTTCTAGGTTAAACCGTTCGTTGGCAGTAACCGGTTTCATTTTGAGGTTTCACTCTGTTTTCTCCTATAGGGATACATGTATTTGGAACTCTAAATCAAACACGGTTTGTGCTAGCTCTTTGAAACTTGACACAATAAAGCAGTTTCAAGTTCTATCTCTATGGTTTGTTTGCTGTTGATGTAGCCCTAGGCAGAGACTGGCGAGAGTCACTTTCATTGAAAGGGCCTACCAAGCTTCCAAAAAACTACGAGTTGCCTGAAATCTCAGCACACACTTTTTCACCCAATCTTGATGAAACTTTCAGGTAATGATCAGTACACCAATCTCACTTGGCTCGCCAAATTTCGTTCTTCTAGGTTAAACCGTTCGTTGGCAGTAACCGGTTTCATTTTGAGGTTTCACTCTGTTTTCTCCTATAGGGATACATGTATTTGGAACTCTAAATCAAACACGGTTTGTGCTAGCTCTTTGAAACTTGACACAATAAAGCAGTTTCAAGTTCTATCTCTATGGTTTGTTTGCTGTTGATGTAGCCCTAAGCAGAGACTGGCGAGAATCACTTTCATGGAAAGCGCCTGCCAAGCTTCCAAAAAACTACGAGTTTCCTGAAATCTCAGCACACCCTTTTTCACCCAATCTTGATGAAACTTTCAGGTAATGATCAGTACACCGATCCCACTTGGCTCGCCAAATTTCGTTCTTCTAGGTTAAACCGTTCGTTGGCAGTAACCGGTTTCATTTTGAGGTTTCACTCTGTTTTCTCCTATAGGGATACATGTATTTGGAACTCTAAATCAAACACGGTTTGTGCTAGCTTTTTGAAACTTGACACAATAAAGCAGTTTCAAGTTCTATCTCTATGGTTTGTTTGCTGTTGATGTAGCCCTAAGCAGAGACTGGCGAGAATCACTTTCATGGAAAGGGCCAGCCAAGCTTCCAAAAAACTACGAGTTGCCTGAAATCTAAGCACACACTTTTTCACCCAATCTTGATGAAACTTTCAGGTAATGATCAGTACACCAATCCCACTTGGCTCGCCAAATTTTGTTCTTCTAGGTTAAACCGTTCGTTGGAAGTAACCGGTTTCATTTTGAGGTTTCACTCTGTTTTCTCCTATAGGGATACATATATTTGGAACTCTAAATCAAACACGGTTTGTGCTAGCTCTTTGAAACTTGACACAATAAAGCAGTTTCAAGTTCTATCTCTATGGTTTGTTTGCTGTTGATGTAGCCCTAAGCAGAGACTGGCGAGAATCACTTTCATAAAAACAGCCTGCCAAGCTTCCAAAAAACTACGAGTTGCCTGAAATCTCAGCACACACTTTTTCACCCAATCTTGATGAAACTTTCAGGTAATGATCAGTACACCAATCCCACTTGGCTCGCCAAATTTCGTTCTTCTAGGTTAAACTGTTCGTTGGCAGTAACCGGTTTCATTTTGAGGTTTCACTCTGTTTTCTCCTATAGGGATACATGTATTTGGAACTCTAAATCAAACACGGTTTGTGCTAGCTCTTTGAAACTTGACACAATAAAGCAGTTTCAAGTTCTATCTCTATGGTTTGTTTGCTGTTGATGTAGCCCTAAGCAGAGACTGGCGAGAATCACTTTCATGGAAAGGGCATGCCAAGCTTCCAAAAAACTACGAGTTGCCCGAAATCTCACCAAACACTTTTTCACCCAATCTTGATGAATCTTTCAGGTAATGATCAGTACACCAATCCCACTTGGCTCGCCAAATTTCGTTCTTCTAGGTTAAACCGTTCGTTGGCAGTAACCGGTTTCATTTTGAGGTTTCACTCTGTTTTCTCCTATAGGGATACATGTATATGGAACTCTAAATCAAACACGGTTTGTGCTAGCTCTTTGAAACTTGACACAATAAAGCAGTTTCAAGTTCTATCTCTATGGTTTGTTTGCTGTTGATGTAGCCCTAAGCAGAGACTGGCGAGAATCACTTTCATGGAAAGCGCCTGCCAAGCTTCCAAAAAACTACGAGTTGCCTGAAATCTCAGCACACCCTTTTTCACCCAATCTTGATGAAACTTTCAGGTAATGATAAGTACACCAATCCCACTTGGCTCCCCAAATTTCGTTCTTCTAGGTTAAACCGTTCGTTGGCAGTAACCGGTTTCATTTTGAGGTTTGACTCTGTTTTCTCCTATAGAAATACATGTATTTGGAACTCTAAATCAAACACGGTTTTTGCTAGCTCATTGAAACTTGACACAATAAAGCAGTTTCAAGTTCTATCTCTATGGTTTGTTTGCTGTTGATGTAGCCCTAAGAAGAGACTGGCGAGAATCACTTTCATTGAAAGGGCCTGCCAAGCTTCCAAAAAACTACGAGTTGCCTGAAATCTCAGCACACACTTTTTCACCCAATCTTGATGAAACTTTCAGGTAATGATCAGTACACCGATCCCACTTGGCTCGCCAAATTTCGTTCTTCTAGGTTAAACCGTTCGTTGGCAGTAACTGGTTTCATTTTGAGGTTTCACTCTGTTTTCTCCTATAGGGATACATGTATTTGGAACTCTAAATCAAACATGGTTTGTGCTAGCTCTTTGAAACTTGACACAATAAAGCAGTTTCAAGTTCTATCTCTATGGTTTGTTTGCTGTTGATGTAGCCCTAAGCAGAGCCTGGCGAGAATCACTTTCATGGAAAGCGCCTGCCAAGCTTCCAAAAAACTACGAGTTGCCTGAAATCTCAGCACAACCTTTTTCACCCAATGTTGATGAAACTTTCAGGTAATGATCAGAACACCAATCCCACTTGGCTCGCCAAATTTCGTTTTTCTAGGTTAAACCGTTCGTTGGCAGTAACCGGTTTCATTTTGAGGTTTCACTCTGTTTTCTCCTATAGGGATACATGTATTTGGAACTCTAAATCAAACACGGTTTGTGCTAGCTCTTTGAAACTTGACACAATAAAGCAGTTTCAAGTTCTATCTCTATGGTTTGTTTGCTGTTGATGTAGCCCTAGGCAGAGACTGGCGAGAGTCACTTTCATTGAAAGGGCCTACCAAGCTTCCAAAAAACTACGAGTTGCCTGAAATCTCAGCACACACTTTTTCACCCAATCTTGATGAAACTTTCAGGTAATGATCAGTACACCAATCTCACTTGGCTCGCCAAATTTCGTTCTTCTAGGTTAAACCGTTCGTTGGCAGTAACCGGTTTCATTTTGAGGTTTCACTCTGTTTTCTCCTATAGGGATACATGTATTTGGAACTCTAAATCAAACACGGTTTGTGCTAGCTCTTTGAAACTTGACACAATAAAGCAGTTTCAAGTTCTATCTCTATGGTTTGTTTGCTGTTGATGTAGCCCTAAGCAGAGACTGGCGAGAATCACTTTCATGGAAAGCGCCTGCCAAGCTTCCAAAAAACTACGAGTTTCCTGAAATCTCAGCACACCCTTTTTCACCCAATCTTGATGAAACTTTCAGGTAATGATCAGTACACCGATCCCACTTGGCTCGCCAAATTTCGTTCTTCTAGGTTAAACCGTTCGTTGGCAGTAACCGGTTTCATTTTGAGGTTTCACTCTGTTTTCTCCTATAGGGATACATGTATTTGGAACTGTAAATCAAACACGGTTTGTGCTAGATTTTTGAAACTTGACACAATAAAGCAGTTTCAAGTTCTATCTCTATGGTTTGTTTGCTGTTGATGTAGCCCTAAGCAGAGACTGGCGAGAATCACTTTCATGAAAACAGCCTGCCAAGCTTCCAAAAAACTACGAGTTGCCTGAAATCTCAGCACACACTTTTTCACCCAATCTTGATGAAACTTTCAGGTAATGATCAGTACACCAATCCCACTTGGCTCGCCAAATTTCGTTCTTCTAGGTTAAACCGTTCGTTGGCAGTAACCGGTTTCATTTTGAGGTTTCACTCTGTTTTCTCCTATAGGGATACATGTATTTGGAACTCTAAATCAAACACGGTTTGTGCTAGCTCTTTGATACTTGACACAATAAAGCAGTTTCAAGTTCTATCTCTATGGTTTGTTTGCTGCTGATGTAGCCCTAAGCAGAGACTGGCGAGAGTCACTTTCATGGAAAGCGCCTGCCAAGCTTCCAAAAAACTACGAGTTGCCTGAAATCTAAGCACACCCTTTTTCACCCAAGCTTGATGAAACTTTCAGGTAATGATCAGAACACCAATCCCACTTGGCTCGCCAAATTTCGTTCTTCTAGGTAAAACCGTTCGTTGGCAGTAAACAGTTTCATTTTGAGGTTTCACTCTGTTTTCTCCTATAGAGATAAAAGTATTTAGAACTCTAAATCAAACACGGTTTGTGCTAGCTCTTTGAAACTTGACACAATAAAGCAGTTTCAAGCTCTATCTCTATGGTTTGTTAGTGTTGATGTAGCCCTAAGCAGAGACTGGCGAGAATCACTTTCACGGAAAGCGCCTGCCAAGCTTCCAAAAAACTACGAGTTGCCTGAAATCTAAGCACACCCTTTTTCACCCAAGCTTGATGAAACTTTCAGGTAATGATCAGAACACCAATCCCACTTGGCTCGCCAAATTTCGTTCTTCCAGGTTAAACCGTTCGTTGGCAGTAACCGGTTTCATTTTGAGGTTTCACTCTGTTTTCTCCTATAGGGATACATGTATTTGGAACTCTAAATCAAACACGGTTTGTGCTAGCTCTTTGAAACTTGACACAATAAAGCAGTTTCAAGTTCTATCTCTATGGTTTGTTTGCTGTTGATGTAGCCCTAAGCAGAGAATGGCGAGAATCACTTTCATGGAAAGGGCATGCCAAGCTTCCAAAAAACTACGAGTTGCCCGAAATCTCAGCAAACACTTTTTCACCCAATCTTGATGAAACTTTCAGGTAATGATCAGTACACCAATCCCACTTGGCTCGCCATATTTCGTTCTTCTAGGTTAAACCGTTCGTTGGCAGTAACCGGTTTCATTTTGAGGTTTCACTCTGTTTTCTCCTATAGGGATACATGTATTTGGAACTCTAAATCAAACACGGTTTGTGCTAGCTCTTTGAAACTTGACACAATAAAGCAGTTTCAAGTTCTATCTCTATGGTTTGTTTGCTGTTGATGTAGCCCTAAGCAGAGACTGGCGAGAATCACTTTCATGGAAAGCGCCTGCCAAGCTTCCAAAAAACTACGAGTTGCCTGAAATCTCAGCACACCCTTTTTCACCCAATCTTGATGAAACTTTCAGGTAATGATCAGTACACCAATCCCACTTGGCTCGCCAAATTTCGTTCTTCTAGGTTAAACCGTTCGTTGGCAGTAACCGGTTTCATTTTGAGGTTTCACTCTGTTTTCTCCTATAGGGATACATGTATTTGGAACTCTAAATCAAACACGGTTTGTGCTAGCTCTTTGAAACTTGACACAATAAAGCAGTTTCAAGTTCTATCTCTATGGTTTGTTTGCTGTTGATGTAGCCCTAAGCAGAGACTGGCGAGAATCACTTTCATGGAAAGGACATGCCAAGCTTCCAAAAAACTACGAATTGCCCGAAATCTCAGCAAACACTTTTTCACCCAATCTTGATGAAACTTTCAGGTAATGATCAGTACACCAATCCCACTTGGCTCGCCAAATTCCGTTCTTCTAGGTTAAACCGTTTGTTGGCAGTAACCGGTTTCATTTTGAGGTTTCACTCTGTTTTCTCCTATAGGGATACATGTATTTGGAACTCTAAATCAAACACGGTTTGTGCTAGCTCTTTGAAACTTGACACAATAAAGCAGTTTCAAGTTCTATCTCTATGGTTTGTTTGCTGTTGATGTAGCCCTAAGCAGAGACTGGCGAGAATCACTTTCATGGAAAGCGCCTGCCAAGCTTCCAAAAAACTACGAGTTGCCTGAAATCTCAGCACACCCTTTTTCACCCAATCTTGATGAAACTTTCAGGTAATGATCAGTACACCAATCCCACTTGGCTCGCCAAATTTCGTTCTTCTACGTTAAACCGTTCGTTGGCAGTAACCGGTTTCATTTTGAGGTTTCACTCTGTTTTCTCCTATAGGGATACATGTATTTGGAACTCTGAATCAAACACGGTTTGTGCTAGCTCTTTGAAACTTGACACAATAAAGCAGTTTCAAGTTCTATCTCTATGGTTTGTTTGCTGTTGATGTAGCCCTAAGCAGAGACTGGCGAGAATCACTTTCATGGAAAGGGCCTGCCAAGCTTCCAAAAAACTACGAGTTGCCTGAAATCTCAGCAAACACTTTTTCACCCAATCTTGATGAAACTTTCAGGTAATGATCAGTACACCAATCCCACTTGGCTCGCCATATTTCGTTCTTCTAGGTTAAACCGTTCGTTGGCAGTAACTGGTTTCATTTTGAGGTTTCACTCTGTTTTCTCCTATAGAGATACATGTATTTGGAACTCTAAATCAAACACGGTTTGTGCTAGCTCTTTGAAACTTGACACAATAAAGCAGTTTCAAGTTCTATCTCTATGGTTTGTTTGCTGTTGATGTAGCCCTAAGCAGAGACTGGCGAGAATCACTTTCATGGAAAGGACATGCCAAGCTTCCAAAAAACTACGAGTTGCCCGAAATCTCAGCAAACACTTTTTCACCCAATCTTGATGAAACTTTCAGGTAATGATCAGTACACCAATCCCACTTGGCTCGCCAAATTCCGTTCTTCTAGGTTAAACCGTTCGTTGGCAGTAACCGGTTTCATTTTGAGGTTTCACTCTGTTTTCTCCTATAGGGATACATGTATTTGGAACTCTAAATCAAACACGGTTTGTGCTAGCTCTTTGAAACTTGACACAATAAAGCAGTTTCAAGTTCTATCTCTATGGTTTGTTTGCTGTTGATGTAGCCCTAAGCAGAGACTGGCGAGAATCACTTTCATGGAAAGCGCCTGCCAAGCTTCCAAAAAACTACGAGTTGCCTGAAATCTCAGCACACCCTTTTTCACCCAATCTTGATGAAACTTTCAGGTAATGATCAGTACACCAATCCCACTTGGCTCGCCAAATTTCGTTCTTCTACGTTAAACCGTTCGTTGGCAGTAACCGGTTTCATTTTGAGGTTTCACTCTGTTTTCTCCTATAGGGATACATGTATTTGGAACTCTGAATCAAACACGGTTTGTGCTAGCTCTTTGAAACTTGACACAATAAAGCAGTTTCAAGTTCTATCTCTATGGTTTGTTTGCTGTTGATGTAGCCCTAAGCAGAGACTGGCGAGAATCACTTTCATGGAAAGGGCCTGCCAAGCTTCCAAAAAACTACGAGTTGCCTGAAATCTCAGCAAACACTTTTTCACCCAATCTTGATGAAACTTTCAGGTAATGATCAGTACACCAATCCCACTTGGCTCGCCATATTTCGTTCTTCTAGGTTAAACCGTTCGTTGGCAGTAACCGGTTTCATTTTGAGGTTTCACTCTGTTTTCTCCTATAGAGATACATGTATTTGGAACTCTAAATCAAACACGGTTTGTGCTAGCTCTTTGAAACTTGACACAATAAAGCAGTTTCAAGTTCTATCTCTATGGTTTGTTTGCTGTTGATGTAGCCCTAAGCAGAGACTGGCGAGAATCACTTTCATGGAAAGCGCCTGCCAAGCTTCCAAAAAACTACGAGTTGCCTGAAATCTCAGCACACACTTTTTTCACCCAATCTTGATGAAACTTTCAGGTAATGATCAGTACACCGATCCCACTTGGCTCGCCAAATTTCGTTCTTCTAGGTTAAACCGTTCGTTGGCAGTAACCGGTTTCATTTTGAGGTTTCACTCTGTTTTCTCCTATAGGGATACATGTATTTGGAACTCTAAATCAAACACGGTTTGTGCTAGCTCTTTGAAACTTGACACAATAAAGCAGTTTCAAGTTCTATCTCTATGGTTTGTTTGCTGTTGATGTAGCCCTAAGCAGAGACTGGCGAGAATCACTTTCATGGAAAGGACATGCCAAGCTTCCAAAAAACTACGAGTTGCCCGAAATCTCAGCAAACACTTTTTCACCCAATCTTGATGAAACTTTCAGGTAATGATCAGTACACCAATCCCACTTGGCTCGCCAAATTCCGTTCTTCTAGGTTAAACCGTTCGTTGGCAGTAACCGGTTTCATTTTGAGGTTTCACTCTGTTTTCTCCTATAGGGATACATGTATTTGGAACTCTAAATCAAACACGGTTTGTGCTAGCTCTTTGAAACTTGACACAATAAAGCAGTTTCAAGTTCTATCTCTATGGTTTGTTTGCTGTTGATGTAGCCCTAAGCAGAGACTGGCGAGAATCACTTTCATGGAAAGCGCCTGCCAAGCTTCCAAAAAACTACGAGTTGCCTGAAATCTCAGCACACACTTTTTCAACCAATCTTGATGAAACTTTCAGGTAATGATCAGTACACCAATTCCACTTGGCTCGCCAAATTTCGTTCTTCTACGTTAAACCGTTCGTTGGCAGTAACCGGTTTCATTTTGAGGTTTCACTCTGTTTTCTCCTATAGAAATACATGTATTTGGAACTCTAAATCAAACACGGTTTTTGCTAGCTCATTGAAACTTGACACAATAAAGCAGTTTCAAGTTCTATCTCTATGGTTTGTTTGCTGTTGATGTAGCCCTAAGAAGAGACTGGCGAGGATCACTTTCATGGAAAGGGCCTGCCAAGCTTCCAAAAAACTACGAGTTTCCTGAAATCTCAGCACACACTTTTTCACCCAATCTTGATGAAACTTTCAGGTAATGATCAGTACACCGATCCCACTTGGCTCGCCAAATTTCGTTCTTCTAGGTTAAACCGTTCGTTGGCAGTAACCGGTTTCATTTTGAGGTTTCACTCTGTTTTCTCCTATAGGGATACATGTATTTGGAACTCTAAATCAAACACGGTTTGTGCTAGCTCTTTCAAACTTGACACAATAAAGCAGTTTCAAGTTCTATCTCTATGGTTTGTTTGCTGCTGATGTAGCCCTAAGCAGAGACTGGCGAGAATCACTTTCATGGAAAGGGCATGCCAAGCTTCCAAAAAACTACGAGTTGCCCGAGGTCTCAGCAAACACTTTTTCACCCAATCTTGATGAAACTTTCAGGTAATGATCAGTACACCAATCCCACTTGGCTCGCCAAATTTCGTTCTTCTAGGTTAAACCGTTGGTTGGCAGTAACCGGTTTCATTTTGAGGTTTCACTCTGTTTTCTCCTATAGGGATACATGTATTTGGAACTCTAAATCAAACACGGTTTGTGCTAGCTCTTTGAAACTTGACACAATAAAGCAGTATCAAGTTCTATCTCTATGGTTTGTTTGCTGCTGATGTAGCCCTAAGCAGAGACTGGCGAGAATCACTTTCATGGAAAGGGCCTGCCAAGCTTCCAAAAAACTACGAGTTTCCTGAAATCTCAGCACACACTTTTTCACCCAATCTTGATGAAACTTTCAGGTAATGATCAGTACACCGATCCCACTTGGCTCGCCAAATTTCGTTCTTCTAGGTTAAACCGTTCGTTGGCAGTAACCGGTTTCATTTTGAGGTTTCACTCTGTTTTCTCCTATAGGGATACATGTATTTGGAACTCTAAATCAAACACGGTTTGTGCTAGCTCTTTGAAACTTGACACAATAAAGCAGTTTCAAGTTCTATCTCTATGGTTTGTTTGCTGCTGATGTAGCCCTAAGCAGAGACTGGCGAGAATCACTTTCATGGAAAGGGCATGCCAAGCTTCCATAAAAGTACGAGTTGCCTGAAGTCTCAGCAAACACTTTTTCACCCAATCTTGATGAAACTTTCAGGTAATGATCAGTACACCAATCCCACTTGGCTCGCCAAATTTCGTTCTTCTAGGTTAAACCGTTGGTTGGCAGTAACCGGTTTCATTTTGAGGTTTCACTCTGTTTTCTCCTATAGGGATACATGTATTTGGAACTCTAAATCAAACACGGTTTGTGCTAGCTCTTTGAAACTTGACACAATAAAGCAGTATCAAGTTCTATCTCTATGGTTTGTTTGCTGTTGATGTAGCCCTAAGCAGAGACTGGCGAGAATCACTTTCATTGAAAGTGCCTGCCAAGCTTCCAAAAAACTACGAGTTGCCTGAAATCTCAGCAAACACTTTTTCACCCAATCTTGATGAAACTTTCAGGTAATGATCAGTACACCAATACCACTTGGCTCGCCAAATTTCGTTCTTCTAGGTTAAACCGTTCGTTGGCAGTAACCGGTTTCATTTTGAGGTTTCACTCTGTTTTCTCCTATAGAGATACATGTATTTGGAACTCTAAATCAAACACGGTTTGTGCTAGCTTTTTGAAACTTGACACAATAAAGCAGTTTCAATTTCTATCTCTATGGTTTTTTTGCTGTTGATGTAGCCCTAAGCAGAGACAGGCGAGAATCTCTTTCATGGAAAGCTCCTGCCAAGATTCCAAAAAACTACGAGTTGCCTGAAATCTCAGCACACCCTTTTTCACCCAATCTTGATGAAACTTTCAGGTAATGATCAGTACACCAATCCCACTTGGCTCGCCAAATTTCGTTCTTCTAGGTGAAACCGTTCGTTGGCAGTAACCGGTTTCATTTTGAGGTTTCACTCTGTTTTCTCCTATAGAGATACATGTATTTGGAACACTAAATCAAACACGGTTTGTGCTAGCTCTTTGAAACTTGACACAATAAAGCAGTTTCAAGCTCTATCTCTATGGTTTGTTTGCTGTTGATGTAGCCCTAAGCAGAGACTGGCGAGAATCACTTACATGGAAAGCGCCTGCCAAGCTTCCAAAAAACTACGAGTTGCCTGAAATCTCAGCACACCTTTTTCACCCAATCTTGATGAAACTTTCAGGTAATGATCAGTACACCATTCCCACTTGGCTCGTCAAATTTCGTTCTTCTAGGTTCAACCGTTCGTTGGCAGTAACCGGTTTCATTTTGAGGTTTCACACTGTTTTATCCTATAGGGATACATGTATTTGGGACTCTAAATAAAACACGGTTTGTGCTAGCTCTTTGAAACTTGACACAATAAAGCAGTTTCAAGTTCTATCTCTATGGTTTGTTTGCTGTTGATGTAGCCCTAAGCAGAGACTGGCGAGAATCACTTTCATGGAAAGGACATGCCAAGCTTCCAAAAAACTACGAGTTGCCCGAAATCTCAGCAAACACTTTTTCACCCAATCTTGATGAAACTTTCAGGTAATGATCAGTACACCAATCCCACTTGGCTCGCCAAATTCCGTTCTTCTAGGTTAAACCGTTCGTTGGCAGTAACCGGTTTCATTTTGAGGTTTCACTCTGTTTTCTCCTATAGGGATACATGTATTTGGAACTCTAAATCAAACACGGTTTGTGCTAGCTCTTTGAAACTTGACACAATAAAGCAGTTTCAAGTTCTATCTCTATGGTTTGTTTGCTGTTGATGTAGCCCTAAGCAGAGACTGGCGAGAATCACTTTCATGGAAAGCGCCTGCCAAGCTTCCAAAAAACTACGAGTTGCCTGAAATCTCAGCACACCCTTTTTCACCCAATCTTGATGAAACTTTCAGGTAATGATCAGTACACCAATCCCACTTGGCTCGCCAAATTTCGTTCTTCTACGTTAAACCGTTCGTTGGCAGTAACCGGTTTCATTTTGAGGTTTCACTCTGTTTTCTCCTATAGGGATACATGTATTTGGAACTCTGAATCAAACACGGTTTGTGCTAGCTCTTTGAAACTTGACACAATAAAGCAGTTTCAAGTTCTATCTCTATGGTTTGTTTGCTGTTGATGTAGCCCTAAGCAGAGACTGGCGAGAATCACTTTCATGGAAAGGGCCTGCCAAGCTTCCAAAAAACTACGAGTTGCCTGAAATCTCAGCAAACACTTTTTCACCCAATCTTGATGAAACTTTCAGGTAATGATCAGTACACCAATCCCACTTAGCTCGCCATATTTCGTTCTTCTAGGTTAAACCGTTCGTTGGCAGTAACCGGTTTCATTTTGAGGTTTCACTCTGTTTTCTCCTATAGAGATACATGTATTTGGAACTCTAAATCAAACACGGTTTGTGCTAGCTCTTTGAAACTTGACACAATAAAGCAGTTTCAAGTTCTATCTCTATGGTTTGTTTGCTGTTGATGTAGCCCTAAGCAGAGACTGGCGAGAATCACTTTCATGGAAAGCGCCTGCCAAGCTTCCAAAAAACTACGAGTTGCCTGAAATCTCAGCACACACTTTTTTCACCCAATCTTGATGAAACTTTCAGGTAATGATCAGTACACCGATCCCACTTGGCTCGCCAAATTTCGTTCTTCTAGGTTAAACCGTTCGTTGGCAGTAACCGGTTTCATTTTGAGGTTTCACTCTGTTTTCTCCTATAGGGATACATGTATTTGGAACTCTAAATCAAACACGGTTTGTGCTAGCTCTCTGAAACTTGACACAATAAAGCAGTTTCAAGTTCTATCTCTATGGTTTGTTTGCTGTTGATGTAGCCCTAAGCAGAGACTGGCGAGAATCACTTTCATGGAAAGGACATGCCAAGCTTCCAAAAAACTACGAGTTGCCCGAAATCTCAGCAAACACTTTTTCACCCAATCTTGATGAAACTTTCAGGTAATGATCAGTACACCAATCCCACTTGGCTCGCCAAATTCCGTTCTTCTAGGTTAAACCGTTCGTTGGCAGTAACCGGTTTCATTTTGAGGTTTCACTCTGTTTTCTCCTATAGGGATACATGTATTTGGAACTCTAAATCAAACACGGTTTGTGCTAGCTCTTTGAAACTTGACACAATAAAGCAGTTTCAAGCTCTATCTCTATGGTTTGTTTGCTGTTGATGTAGCCCTAAGCAGAGACTGGCGAGAATCACTTTCATGGAAAGCGCCTGCCAAGCTTCCAAAAAACTACGAGTTGCCTGAAATCTCAGCACACACTTTTTCAACCAATCTTGATGAAACTTTCAGGTAATGATCAGTACACCAATTCCACTTGGCTCGCCAAATTTCGTTCTTCTACGTTAAACCGTTCGTTGGCAGTAACCGGTTTCATTTTGAGGTTTCACTCTGTTTTCTCCTATAGAAATACATGTATTTGGAACTCTAAATCAAACACGGTTTTTGCTAGCTCATTGAAACTTGACACAATAAAGCAGTTTCAAGTTCTATCTCTATGGTTTGTTTGCTGTTGATGTAGCCCTAAGAAGAGACTGGCGAGGATCACTTTCATGGAAAGGGCCTGCCAAGCTTCCAAAAAACTACGAGTTTCCTGAAATCTCAGCACACACTTTTTCACCCAATCTTGATGAAACTTTCAGGTAATGATCAGTACACCGATCCCACTTGGCTCGCCAAATTTCGTTCTTCTAGGTTAAACCGTTCGTTGGCAGTAACCGGTTTCATTTTGAGGTTTCACTCTGTTTTCTCCTATAGGGATACATGTATTTGGAACTCTAAATCAAACACGGTTTGTGCTAGCTCTTTCAAACTTGACACAATAAAGCAGTTTCAAGTTCTATCTCTATGGTTTGTTTGCTGCTGATGTAGCCCTAAGCAGAGACTGGCGAGAATCACTTTCATGGAAAGGGCATGCCAAGCTTCCAAAAAACTACGAGTTGCCCGAGGTCTCAGCAAACACTTTTTCACCCAATCTTGATGAAACTTTCAGGTAATGATCAGTACACCAATCCCACTTGGCTCGCCAAATTTCGTTCTTCTAGGTTAAACCGTTGGTTGGCAGTAACCGGTTTCATTTTGAGGTTTCACTCTGTTTTCTCCTATAGGGATACATGTATTTGGAACTCTAAATCAAACACGGTTTGTGCTAGCTCTTTGAAACTTGACACAATAAAGCAGTATCAAGTTCTATCTCTATGGTTTGTTTGCTGCTGATGTAGCCCTAAGCAGAGACTGGCGAGAATCACTTTCATGGAAAGGGCCTGCCAAGCTTCCAAAAAACTACGAGTTTCCTGAAATCTCAGCACACACTTTTTCACCCAATCTTGATGAAACTTTCAGGTAATGATCAGTACACCGATCCCACTTGGCTCGCCAAATTTCGTTCTTCTAGGTTAAACCGTTCGTTGGCAGTAACCGGTTTCATTTTGAGGTTTCACTCTGTTTTCTCCTATAGGGATACATGTATTTGGAACTCTAAATCAAACACGGTTTGTGCTAGCTCTTTGAAACTTGACACAATAAAGCAGTTTCAAGTTCTATCTCTATGGTTTGTTTGCTGCTGATGTAGCCCTAAGCAGAGACTGGCGAGAATCACTTTCATGGAAAGGGCATGCCAAGCTTCCATAAAAGTACGAGTTGCCTGAAGTCTCAGCAAACACTTTTTCACCCAATCTTGATGAAACTTTCAGGTAATGATCAGTACACCAATCCCACTTGGCTCGCCAAATTTCGTTCTTCTAGGTTAAACCGTTGGTTGGCAGTAACCGGTTTCATTTTGAGGTTTCACTCTGTTTTCTCCTATAGGGATACATGTATTTGGAACTCTAAATCAAACACGGTTTGTGCTAGCTCTTTGAAACTTGACACAATAAAGCAGTATCAAGTTCTATCTCTATGGTTTGTTTGCTGTTGATGTAGCCCTAAGCAGAGACTGGCGAGAATCACTTTCATTGAAAGTGCCTGCCAAGCTTCCAAAAAACTACGAGTTGCCTGAAATCTCAGCAAACACTTTTTCACCCAATCTTGATGAAACTTTCAGGTAATGATCAGTACACCAATACCACTTGGCTCGCCAAATTTCGTTCTTCTAGGTTAAACCGTTCGTTGGCAGTAACCGGTTTCATTTTGAGGTTTCACTCTGTTTTCTCCTATAGAGATACATGTATTTGGAACTCTAAATCAAACACGGTTTGTGCTAGCTTTTTGAAACTTGACACAATAAAGCAGTTTCAATTTCTATCTCTATGGTTTTTTTGCTGTTGATGTAGCCCTAAGCAGAGACAGGCGAGAATCTCTTTCATGGAAAGCTCCTGCCAAGATTCCAAAAAACTACGAGTTGCCTGAAATCTCAGCACACCCTTTTTCACCCAATCTTGATGAAACTTTCAGGTAATGATCAGTACACCAATCCCACTTGGCTCGCCAAATTTCGTTCTTCTAGGTGAAACCGTTCGTTGGCAGTAACCGGTTTCATTTTGAGGTTTCACTCTGTTTTCTCCTATAGAGATACATGTATTTGGAACACTAAATCAAACACGGTTTGTGCTAGCTCTTTGAAACTTGACACAATAAAGCAGTTTCAAGCTCTATCTCTATGGTTTGTTTGCTGTTGATGTAGCCCTAAGCAGAGACTGGCGAGAATCACTTACATGGAAAGCGCCTGCCAAGCTTCCAAAAAACTACGAGTTGCCTGAAATCTCAGCACACCTTTTTCACCCAATCTTGATGAAACTTTCAGGTAATGATCAGTACACCATTCCCACTTGGCTCGTCAAATTTCGTTCTTCTAGGTTCAACCGTTCGTTGGCAGTAACCGGTTTCATTTTGAGGTTTCACACTGTTTTATCCTATAGGGATACATGTATTTGGGACTCTAAATAAAACACGGTTTGTGCTAGCTCTTTGAAACTTGACACAATAAAGCAGTTTCAAATTCTATCTCTATGGTTTTTTTGCTGTTGATGTAGCCCTAAGCAGAGACTGGCGAGAATCACTTTAATGGAAAGGGCATGTCAAGCTTTTAAAAAACTACGAGTTGCCCGAAATCTCAGGAAACACTTTTTCACCCAATCTTGATGAAACTTTCAGGTAATGATCAGTACACCAATCCCACTTGGCTCGCCAAATTTCGTTCTTCTAGGTTAAACCGTTCGTTGGCAGTAACCGGTTTCATTTTGAGGTTTCACTCTGTTTTCTCCTATAGGAATACATGTATTTGGAACTCTAAATCAAACACGGTTTGTGCTAGCTCTTTGAAACTTGACACAATAAAGCAGTTTCAAGTTCTATCTCTATGGTTTGTTTGCTGTTGATGTAGCCCTAAGCAGAGACTGGCGAGAATCACTTTCATGGAAAGGGCCTGCCAAGCTTCCAAAAAACTACGAGTTTCCTGAAATCTCAGCAAACACTTTTTCACCCAATCTTGATGAAACTTTCAGGTAATGATCAGTACAGCAATCCCACTTGGCTCGCCAAATTTCGTTCTTCTAGGTGAAACCGTTCGTTGGCAGTAACCGGTTTCATTTTGAGGTTTCACTCTGTTTTCTCCTATAGAGATACATGTATTTGGAACTCTAAATCAAACACGGTTTGTGCTAGCTCTTTGAAACTTGACACAATAAAGCAGTTTCAAGTTCTATCTCTATGGTTTGTTTGCTGTTGATGTAGCCCTAAGCAGAGACTGGCGAGAATCACTTTCATGGAAAGCGCCTGCCAAGCTTCCAAAAAACTGCGAGTTGCCTGAAATCTCAGCAAACACTTTTTCACCCAATCTTGATGAAACTTTCAGGTAATGATCAGTACAGCAATCCCACTTGGCTCGCCAAATTCCGTTCTTCTAGGTTAAACCGTTCGTTGGCAGTAACCGGTTTCATTTTGAGGTTTCACTCTGTTTTCTCCTATAGGGATACATGTATTTGGAACTCTAAATCAAACACGGTTTGTGCTAGCTCTTTGAAACTTGACACAATAAAGCAGTTTCAAGTTCTATCTCTATGGTTTGTTTGCTGTTGATGTAGCCCTAAGCAGAGACTGGCGAGAATCACTTTCATGGAAAGCGCCTGCCAAGCTTCCAAAAAACTACGAGTTGCCTGAAATCTCAGCACACCCTTTTTCACCCAATCTTGATGAAACTTTCAGGTAATGATCAGTACACCAATCCCACTTGGCTCGCCAAATTTCGTTCTTCTACGTTAAACCGTTCGTTGGCAGTAACCGGTTTCATTTTGAGGTTTCACTCTGTTTTCTCCTATAGGGATACATGTATTTGGAACTCTGAATCAAACACGGTTTGTGCTAGCTCTTTGAAACTTGACACAATAAAGCAGTTTCAAGTTCTATCTCTATGGTTTGTTTGCTGTTGATGTAGCCCTAAGCAGAGACTGGCGAGAATCACTTTCATGGAAAGGGCCTGCCAAGCTTCCAAAAAACTACGAGTTGCCTGAAATCTCAGCAAACACTTTTTCACCCAATCTTGATGAAACTTTCAGGTAATGATCAGTACACCAATCCCACTTGGCTCGCCATATTTCGTTCTTCTAGGTTAAACCGTTCGTTGGCAGTAACCAGTTTCATTTTGAGGTTTCACTCTGTTTTCTCCTATAGAGATACATGTATTTGGAACTCTAAATCAAACACGGTTTGTGCTAGCTCTTTGAAACTTGACACAATAAAGCAGTTTCAAGTTCTATCTCTATGGTTTGTTTGCTGTTGATGTAGCCCTAAGCAGAGACTGGCGAGAATCACTTTCATGGAAAGCGCCTGCCAAGCTTCCAAAAAACTACGAGTTGCCTGAAATCTCAGCACACACTTTTTTCACCCAATCTTGATGAAACTTTCAGGTAATGATCAGTACACCGATCCCACTTGGCTCGCCAAATTTCGTTCTTCTAGGTTAAACCGTTCGTTGGCAGTAACCGGTTTCATTTTGAGGTTTCACTCTGTTTTCTCCTATAGGGATACATGTATTTGGAACTCTAAATCAAACACGGTTTGTGCTAGCTCTTTGAAACTTGACACAATAAAGCAGTTTCAAGTTCTATCTCTATGGTTTGTTTGCTGCTGATGTAGCCCTAAGCAGAGACTGGCGAGAATCACTTTCATGGAAAGGACATGCCAAGCTTCCAAAAAACTACGAGTTGCCCGAAAACTCAGCAAACACTTTTTCACCCAATCTTGATGAAACTTTCAGGTAATGATCAGTACACCAATCCCACTTGGCTCGCCAAATTCCGTTCTTCTAGGTTAAACCGTTCGTTGGCAGTAACCGGTTTCATTTTGAGGTTTCACTCTGTTTTCTCCTATAGGGATACATGTATTTGGAACTCTAAATCAAACACGGTTTGTGCTAGCTCTTTGAAACTTGACACAATAAAGCAGTTTCAAGTTCTATCTCTATGGTTTGTTTGCTGTTGATGTAGCCCTAAGCAGAGACTGGCGAGAATCACTTTCATGGAAAGCGCCTGCCAAGCTTCCAAAAAACTACGAGTTGCCTGAAATCTCAGCACACACTTTTTCAACCAATCTTGATGAAACTTTCAGGTAATGATCAGTACACCAATTCCACTTGGCTCGCCAAATTTCGTTCTTCTACGTTAAACCGTTCGTTGGCAGTAACCGGTTTCATTTTGAGGTTTCACTCTGTTTTCTCCTATAGAAATACATGTATTTGGAACTCTAAATCAAACACGGTTTTTGCTAGCTCATTGAAACTTGACACAATAAAGCAGTTTCAAGTTCTATCTCTATGGTTTGTTTGCTGTTGATGTAGCCCTAAGCAGAGACTGGCGAGAATCACTTTCATGGAAAGGGCCTGCCAAGCTTCCAAAAAACTACGAGTTTCCTGAAATCTCAGCACACACTTTTTCACCCAATCTTGATGAAACTTTCAGGTAATGATCAGTACACCGATCCCACTTGGCTCGCCAAATTTCGTTCTTCTAGGTTAAACCGTTCGTTGGCAGTAACCGGTTTCATTTTGAGGTTTCACTCTGTTTTCTCCTATAGGGATACATGTATTTGGAACTCTAAATCAAACACGGTTTGTGCTAGCTCTTTGAAACTTGACACAATAAAGCAGTTTCAAGTTCTATCTCTATGGTTTGTTTGCTGCTGATGTAGCCCTAAGCAGAGACTGGCGAGAATCACTTTCATGGAAAGGGCATGCCAAGCTTCCAAAAAACTACGAGTTGCCCGAGGTCTCAGCAAACACTTTTTCACCCAATCTTGATGAAACTTTCAGGTAATGATCAGTACACCAATCCCACTTGGCTCGCCAAATTTCGTTCTTCTAGGTTAAACCGTTGGTTGGCAGTAACCGGTTTCATTTTGAGGTTTCACTCTGTTTTCTCCTATAGGGATACATGTATTTGGAACTCTAAATCAAACACGGTTTGTGCTAGCTCTTTGAAACTTGACACAATAAAGCAGTATCAAGTTCTATCTCTATGGTTTGTTTGCTGCTGATGTAGCCCTAAGCAGAGACTGGCGAGAATCACTTTCATGGAAAGGACATGCCAAGCTTCCAAAAAACTACTAGTTTCCTGAAATCTCAGCACACACTTTTTCACCCAATCTTGATGAAACTTTCAGGTAATGATCAGTACACCGATCCCACTTGGCTCGCCAAATTTCGTTCTTCTAGGTTAAACCGTTCGTTGGCAGTAACCGGTTTCATTTTGAGGTTTCACTCTGTTTTCTCCTATAGGGATACATGTATTTGGAACTCTAAATCAAACACGGTTTGTGCTAGCTCTTTGAAACTTGACACAATAAAGCAGTTTCAAGTTCTATCTCTATGGTTTGTTTGCTGCTGATGTAGCCCTAAGCAGAGACTGGCGAGAATCACTTTCATGGAAAGGGCATGCCAAGCTTCCATAAAACTACGAGTTTCCCGAAGTCTCAGCAAACACTTTTTCACCCAATCTTGATGAAACTTTCAGGTAATGATCAGTACACCAATCCCACTTGGCTCGCCAAATTTCGTTCTTCTAAGTTAAACCGTTGGTTGGCAGTAACCGGTTTCATTTTGAGGTTTCACTCTGTTTTCTCCTATAGGGATACATGTATTTGGAACTCTAAATCAAACACGGTTTGTGCTAGCTCTTTGAAACTTGACACAATAAAGCAGTATCAAGTTCTATCTCTATGGTTTGTTTGCTGTTGATGTAGCCCTAAGCAGAGACTGGCGAGAATCACTTTCATTGAAAGTGCCTGCCAAGCTTCCAAAAAACTACGAGTTGCCTGAAATCTCAGCAAACACTTTTTCACCCAATCTTGATGAAACTTTCAGGTAATGATCAGTACACCAATACCACTTGGCTCGCCAAATTTCGTTCTTCTAGGTTAAACCGTTCGTTGGCAGTAACCGGTTTCATTTTGAGGTTTCACTCTGTTTTCTCCTATAGAGATACATGTATTTGGAACTCTAAATCAAACACGGTTTGTGCTAGGTTTTTGAAACTTGACACAATAAAGCAGTTTCAATTTCTATCTCTATGGTTTGTTTGCTGTTGATGTAGCCCTAAGCAGAGACAGGCGAGAATCTCTTTCATGGAAAGCTCCTGCCAAGATTCCAAAAAACTACGAGTTGCCTGAAATCTCAGCACACCCTTTTTCACCCAATCTTGATGAAACTTTCAGGTAATGATCAGTACACCAATCCCACTTGGCTCGCCAAATTTCGTTCTTCTAGGTGAAACCGTTCGTTGGCAGTAACCGGTTTCATTTTGAGGTTTCACTCTGTTTTCTCCTATAGAGATACATGTATTTGGAACACTAAATCAAACACGGTTTGTGCTAGCTCTTTGAAACTTGACACAATAAAGCAGTTTCAAGCTCTATCTCTATGGTTTGTTTGCTGTTGATGTAGCCCTAAGCAGAGACTGGCGAGAATCACTTACATGGAAAGCGCCTGCCAAGCTTCCAAAAAACTACGAGTTGCCTGAAATCTCAGCACACCTTTTTCACCCAATCTTGATGAAACTTTCAGGTAATGATCAGTACACCATTCCCACTTGGCTCGTCAAATTTCGTTCTTCTAGGTTCAACCGTTCGTTGGCAGTAACCGGTTTCATTTTGAGGTTTCACACTGTTTTATCCTATAGGGATACATGTATTTGGGACTCTAAATAAAACACGGTTTGTGCTAGCTCTTTGAAACTTGACACAATAAAGCAGTTTCAAGTTCTATCTCTATGGTTTGTTTGCTGTTGATGTAGCCCTAAGCAGAGACTGGCGAGAATCACTTTCATGGAAAGGGCGTGCCAAGCTTCCAAAAAACTACGAGTTGCCCAAAAACTCAGCACACACTTTTTCACCCAATCTTGATGAAACTTTCAGGTAATGATCAGTACACCAATCCCACTTGGCTCGCCAAATTTCGTTCTTCTAGGTTAAACCGTTCGTTGGCAGTAACCGGTTTCATTTTGAGGTTTCACTCTGTTTTCTCCTATAGGGATACATGTATTTGGAACTCTAAATCAAACACGGCTTGTGCTAGCTATTTGAAACTTGACACAATAAAGCAGTTTCAAGTTCTATCTCTATGGTTTGTTTGCTGTTGATGTAGCCCTAAGCAGAGACTGGCGAGAATCACTTTCATGGAAAGCGCCTGCCAAGCTTCCAAAAAACTACGAGTTGCCTGAAATCTCAGCACACCCTTTTTCACCCAATCTTGATGAAACTTTCAGGTAATGATCAGTACACCAATCCCACTTGGCTCGCCAAATTTCGTTCTTCTACGTT
The DNA here is from genome assembly GCF_052094955.1 of Ictidomys tridecemlineatus. NCBI lineage: Eukaryota > Metazoa > Chordata > Mammalia > Rodentia > Sciuridae > Ictidomys > Ictidomys tridecemlineatus. The sequence goes on from NW_027523592.1 coordinate 21,384, forward strand.
AAACCGTTCGTTGGCAGTAACCGGTTTCATTTTGAGGTTTCACTCTGTTTTCTCCTATAGGGATACATGTATTTGGAACTCTGAATCAAACACGGTTTGTGCTAGCTCTTTGAAACTTGACACAATAAAGCAGTTTCAAGTTCTATCTCTATGGTTTGTTTGCTGTTGATGTAGCCCTAAGCAGAGACTGGCGAGAATCACTTTCATGGAAAGGGCCTGCCAAGCTTCCAAAAAACTACGAGTTGCCTGAAATCTCAGCAAACACTTTTTCACCCAATCTTGATGAAACTTTCAGGTAATGATCAGTACACCAATCCCACTTGGCTCGCCATATTTCGTTCTTCTAGGTTAAACCGTTCGTTGGCAGTAACCAGTTTCATTTTGAGGTTTCACTCTGTTTTCTCCTATAGAGATACATGTATTTGGAACTCTAAATCAAACACGGTTTGTGCTAGCTCTTTGAAACTTGACACAATAAAGCAGTTTCAAGTTCTATCTCTATGGTTTGTTTGCTGTTGATGTAGCCCTAAGCAGAGACTGGCGAGAATCACTTTCATGGAAAGCGCCTGCCAAGCTTCCAAAAAACTACGAGTTGCCTGAAATCTCAGCACACACTTTTTTCACCCAATCTTGATGAAACTTTCAGGTAATGATCAGTACACCGATCCCACTTGGCTCGCCAAATTTCGTTCTTCTAGGTTAAACCGTTCGTTGGCAGTAACCGGTTTCATTTTGAGGTTTCACTCTGTTTTCTCCTATAGGGATACATGTATTTGGAACTCTAAATCAAACACGGTTTGTGCTAGCTCTTTGAAACTTGACACAATAAAGCAGTTTCAAGTTCTATCTCTATGGTTTGTTTGCTGCTGATGTAGCCCTAAGCAGAGACTGGCGAGAATCACTTTCATGGAAAGGACATGCCAAGCTTCCAAAAAACTACGAGTTGCCCGAAATCTCAGCAAACACTTTTTCACCCAATCTTGATGAAACTTTCAGGTAATGATCAGTACACCAATCCCACTTGGCTCGCCAAATTCCGTTCTTCTAGGTTAAACCGTTCGTTGGCAGTAACCGGTTTCATTTTGAGGTTTCACTCTGTTTTCTCCTATAGGGATACATGTATTTGGAACTCTAAATCAAACACGGTTTGTGCTAGCTCTTTGAAACTTGACACAATAAAGCAGTTTCAAGTTCTATCTCTATGGTTTGTTTGCTGTTGATGTAGCCCTAAGCAGAGACTGGCGAGAATCACTTTCATGGAAAGCGCCTGCCAAGCTTCCAAAAAACTACGAGTTGCCTGAAATCTCAGCACACACTTTTTCAACCAATCTTGATGAAACTTTCAGGTAATGATCAGTACACCAATTCCACTTGGCTCGCCAAATTTCGTTCTTCTACGTTAAACCGTTCGTTGGCAGTAACCGGTTTCATTTTGAGGTTTCACTCTGTTTTCTCCTATAGAAATACATGTATTTGGAACTCTAAATCAAACACGGTTTTTGCTAGCTCATTGAAACTTGACACAATAAAGCAGTTTCAAGTTCTATCTCTATGGTTTGTTTGCTGTTGATGTAGCCCTAAGAAGAGACTGGCGAGGATCACTTTCATGGAAAGGGCCTGCCAAGCTTCCAAAAAACTACGAGTTTCCTGAAATCTCAGCACACACTTTTTCACCCAATCTTGATGAAACTTTCAGGTAATGATCAGTACACCGATCCCACTTGGCTCGCCAAATTTCGTTCTTCTAGGTTAAACCGTTCGTTGGCAGTAACCGGTTTCATTTTGAGGTTTCACTCTGTTTTCTCCTATAGGGATACATGTATTTGGAACTCTAAATCAAACACGGTTTGTGCTAGCTCTTTGAAACTTGACACAATAAAGCAGTTTCAAGTTCTATCTCTATGGTTTGTTTGCTGCTGATGTAGCCCTAAGCAGAGACTGGCGAGAATCACTTTCATGGAAAGGGCATGCCAAGCTTCCAAAAAACTACGAGTTGCCCGAGGTCTCAGCAAACACTTTTTCACCCAATCTTGATGAAACTTTCAGGTAATGATCAGTACAGCAATCCCACTTGGCTCGCCAAATTTCGTTCTTCTAGGTTAAACCGTTGGTTGGCAGTAACCGGTTTCATTTTGAGGTTTCACTCTGTTTTCTCCTATAGGGATACATGTATTTGGAACTCTAAATCAAACACGGTTTGTGCTAGCTCTTTGAAACTTGACACAATAAAGCAGTATCAAGTTCTATCTCTATGGTTTGTTTGCTGCTGATGTAGCCCTAAGCAGAGACTGGCGAGAATCACTTTCATGGAAAGGGCCTGCCAAGCTTCCAAAAAACTACGAGTTTCCTGAAATCTCAGCACACACTTTTTCACCCAATCTTGATGAAACTTTCAGGTAATGATCAGTACACCGATCCCACTTGGCTCGCCAAATTTCGTTCTTCTAGGTTAAACCGTTCGTTGGCAGTAACCGGTTTCATTTTGAGGTTTCACTCTGTTTTCTCCTATAAGGATACATGTATTTGGAACTCTAAATCAAACACGGTTTGTGCTAGCTCTTTGAAACTTGACACAATAAAGCAGTTTCAAGTTCTATCTCTATGGTTTGTTTGCTGTTGATGTAGCCCTAAGCAGAGACTGGCGAGAATCACTTTCATGGAAAGGGCATGCCAAGCTTCCATAAATCTACGAGTTGCCCGAAGTCTCAGCAAACACTTTTTCACCCAATCTTGATGAAACTTTCAGGTAATGATCAGTACACCAATCCCACTTGGCTCGCCAAATTTCGTTCTTCTAGGTTAAACCGTTGGTTGGCAGTAACCGGTTTCATTTTGAGGTTTCACTCTGTTTTCTCCTATAGGGATACATGTATTTGGAACTCTAAATCAAACACGGTTTGTGCTAGCTCTTTGAAACTTGACACAATAAAGCAGTATCAAGTTCTATCTCTATGGTTTGTTTGCTGTTGATGTAGCCCTAAGCAGAGACTGGCGAGAATCACTTTCATTGAAAGTGCCTGCCAAGCTTCCAAAAAACTACGAGTTGCCTGAAATCTCAGCAAACACTTTTTCACCCAATCTTGATGAAACTTTCAGGTAATGATCAGTACACCAATACCACTTGGCTCGCCAAATTTCATTCTTCTAGGTTAAACCGTTCGTTGGCAGTAACCGGTTTCATTTTGAGGTTTCACTCTGTTTTCTCCTATAGAGATACATGTATTTGGAACTCTAAATCAAACACGGTTTGTGCTAGGTTTTTGAAACTTGACACAATAAAGCAGTTTCAATTTCTATCTCTATGGTTTGTTTGCTGTTGATGTAGCCCTAAGCAGAGACAGGCGAGAATCTCTTTCATGGAAAGCTCCTGCCAAGATTCCAAATAACTACGAGTTGCCTGAAATCTCAGCACACCCTTTTTCACCCAATCTTGATGAAACTTTCAGGTAATGATCAGTACACCAATCCCACTTGGCTCGCCAAATTTCGTTCTTCTAGGTGAAACCGTTCGTTGGCAGTAACCGGTTTCATTTTGAGGTTTCACTCTGTTTTCTCCTAAAGAGATACATGTATTTGGAACACTAAATCAAACACGGTTTGTGCTAGCTCTTTGAAACTTGACACAATAAAGCAGTTTCAAGCTCTATCTCTATGGTTTGTTTGCTGTTGATGTAGCCCTAAGCAGAGACTGGCGAGAATCACTTACATGGAAAGCGCCTGCCAAGCTTCCAAAAAACTACGAGTTGCCTGAAATCTCAGCACACCTTTTTCACCCAATCTTGATGAAACTTTCAGGTAATGATCAGTACACCATTCCCACTTGGCTCGTCAAATTTCGTTCTTCTAGGTTCAACCGTTCGTTGGCAGTAACCGGTTTCATTTTGAGGTTTCACACTGTTTTATCCTATAGGGATACATGTATTTGGGACTCTAAATAAAACACGGTTTGTGCTAGCTCTTTGAAACTTGACACAATAAAGCAGTTTCAAATTCTATCTCTATGGTTTTTTTGCTGTTGATGTAGCCCTAAGCAGAGACTGGCGAGAATCACTTTAATGGAAAGGGCATGTCAAGCTTTTAAAAAACTACGAGTTGCCCGAAATCTCAGGAAACACTTTTTCACCCAATCTTGATGAAACTTTCAGGTAATGATCAGTACACCAATCCCACTTGGCTCGCCAAATTTCGTTCTTCTAGGTTAAACCGTTCGTTGGCAGTAACCGGTTTCATTTTGAGGTTTCACTCTGTTTTCTCCTATAGGAATACATGTATTTGGAACTCTAAATCAAACACGGTTTGTGCTAGCTCTTTGAAACTTGACACAATAAAGCAGTTTCAAGTTCTATCTCTATGGTTTGTTTGCTGCTGATGTAGCCCTAAGCAGAGACTGGCGAGAATCACTTTCATGGAAAGGGCATGCCAAGCTTCCAAAAAACTACGAGTTGCCCGAGGTCTCAGCAAACACTTTTTCACCCAATCTTGATGAAACTTTCAGGTAATGATCAGTACACCAATCCCACTTGGCTCGCCAAATTTCGTTCTTCTAGGTTAAACCGTTGGTTGGCAGTAACCGGTTTAATTTTGAGGTTTCACTCTGTTTTCTCCTATAGGGATACATGTATTTGGAACTCTAAATCAAACACGGTTTGTGCTAGCTCTTTGAAACTTGACACAATAAAGCAGTATCAAGTTCTATCTCTATGGTTTGTTTGCTGCTGATGTAGCCCTAAGCAGAGACTGGCGAGAATCACTTTCATGGAAAGGACATGCCAAGCTTCCAAAAAACTACGAGTTTCCTGAAATCTCAGCACACACTTTTTCACCCAATCTTGATGAAACTTTCAGGTAATGATCAGTACACCGATCCCACTTGGCTCGCCAAATTTCGTTCTTCTAGGTTAAACCGTTCGTTGGCAGTAACCGGTTTCATTTTGAGGTTTCACTCTGTTTTCTCCTATAGGGATACATGTATTTGGAACTCTAAATCAAACACGGTTTGTGCTAGCTCTTTGAAACTTGACACAATAAAGCAGTTTCAAGTTCTATCTCTATGGTTTGTTTGCTGCTGATGTAGCCCTAAGCAGAGACTGGCGAGAATCACTTTCATGGAAAGGGCATGCCAAGCTTCCATAAAACTACGAGTTTCCCGAAGTCTCAGCAAACACTTTTTCACCCAATCTTGATGAAACTTTCAGGTAATGATCAGTACACCAATCCCACTTGGCTCGCCAAATTTCGTTCTTCTAGGTTAAACCGTTGGTTGGCAGTAACCGGTTTCATTTTGAGGTTTCACTCTGTTTTCTCCTATAGGGATACATGTATTTGGAACTCTAAATCAAACACGGTTTGTGCTAGCTCTTTGAAACTTGACACAATAAAGCAGTATCAAGTTCTATCTCTATGGTTTGTTTGCTGTTGATGTAGCCCTAAGCAGAGACTGGCGAGAATCACTTTCATTGAAAGTGCCTGCCAAGCTTCCAAAAAACTACGAGTTGCCTGAAATCTCAGCAAACACTTTTTCACCCAATCTTGATGAAACTTTCAGGTAATGATCAGTACACCAATACCACTTGGCTCGCCAAATTTCGTTCTTCTAGGTTAAACCGTTCGTTGGCAGTAACCGGTTTCATTTTGAGGTTTCACTCTGTTTTCTCCTATAGAGATACATGTATTTGGAACTCTAAATCAAACACGGTTTGTGCTAGGTTTTTGAAACTTGACACAATAAAGCAGTTTCAATTTCTATCTCTATGGTTTGTTTGCTGTTGATGTAGCCCTAAGCAGAGACAGGCGAGAATCTCTTTCATGGAAAGCTCCTGCCAAGATTCCAAAAAACTACGAGTTGCCTGAAATCTCAGCACACCCTTTTTCACCCAATCTTGATGAAACTTTCAGGTAATGATCAGTACACCAATCCCACTTGGCTCGCCAAATTTCGTTCTTCTAGGTGAAACCGTTCGTTGGCAGTAACCGGTTTCATTTTGAGGTTTCACTCTGTTTTCTCCTATAGAGATACATGTATTTGGAACACTAAATCAAACACGGTTTGTGCTAGCTCTTTGAAACTTGACACAATAAAGCAGTTTCAAGCTCTATCTCTATGGTTTGTTTGCTGTTGATGTAGCCCTAAGCAGAGACTGGCGAGAATCACTTACATGGAAAGCGCCTGCCAAGCTTCCAAAAAACTACGAGTTGCCTGAAATCTCAGCACACCTTTTTCACCCAATCTTGATGAAACTTTCAGGTAATGATCAGTACACCATTCCCACTTGGCTCGTCAAATTTCGTTCTTCTAGGTTCAACCGTTCGTTGGCAGTAACCGGTTTCATTTTGAGGTTTCACACTGTTTTATCCTATAGGGATACATGTATTTGGGACTCTAAATAAAACACGGTTTGTGCTAGCTCTTTGAAACTTGACACAATAAAGCAGTTTCAAGTTCTATCTCTATGGTTTGTTTGCTGTTGATGTAGCCCTAAGCAGAGACTGGCGAGAATCACTTTCATGGAAAGGGCGTGCCAAGCTTCCAAAAAACTACGAGTTGCCCAAAAACTCAGCACACACTTTTTCACCCAATCTTGATGAAACTTTCAGGTAATGATCAGTACACCAATCCCACTTGGCTCGCCAAATTTCGTTCTTCTAGGTTAAACCGTTCGTTGGCAGTAACCGGTTTCATTTTGAGGTTTCACTCTGTTTTCTCCTATAGGGATACATGTATTTGGAACTCTAAATCAAACACGGCTTGTGCTAGCTATTTGAAACTTGACACAATAAAGCAGTTTCAAGTTCTATCTCTATGGTTTGTTTGCTGTTGATGTAGCCCTAAGCAGAGACTGGCGAGAATCACTTTCATGGAAAGCGCCTGCCAAGCTTCCAAAAAACTACGAGTTGCCTGAAATCTCAGCACACCCTTTTTCACCCAATCTTGATGAAACTTTCAGGTAATGATCAGTACACCAATCCCACTTGGCTCGCCAAATTTCGTTCTTCTACGTTAAACCGTTCGTTGGCAGTAACCGGTTTCATTTTGAGGTTTCACTCTGTTTTCTCCTATAGGGATACATGTATTTGGAACTCTGAATCAAACACGGTTTGTGCTAGCTCTTTGAAACTTGACACAATAAAGCAGTTTCAAGTTCTATCTCTATGGTTTGTTTGCTGTTGATGTAGCCCTAAGCAGAGACTGGCGAGAATCACTTTCATGGAAAGGGCCTGCCAAGCTTCCAAAAAACTACGAGTTGCCTGAAATCTCAGCAAACACTTTTTCACCCAATCTTGATGAAACTTTCAGGTAATGATCAGTACACCAATCCCACTTGGCTCGCCATATTTCGTTCTTCTAGGTTAAACCGTTCGTTGGCAGTAACCAGTTTCATTTTGAGGTTTCACTCTGTTTTCTCCTATAGAGATACATGTATTTGGAACTCTAAATCAAACACGGTTTGTGCTAGCTCTTTGAAACTTGACACAATAAAGCAGTTTCAAGTTCTATCTCTATGGTTTGTTTGCTGTTGATGTAGCCCTAAGCAGAGACTGGCGAGAATCACTTTCATGGAAAGCGCCTGCCAAGCTTCCAAAAAACTACGAGTTGCCTGAAATCTCAGCACACACTTTTTTCACCCAATCTTGATGAAACTTTCAGGTAATGATCAGTACACCGATCCCACTTGGCTCGCCAAATTTCGTTCTTCTAGGTTAAACCGTTCGTTGGCAGTAACCGGTTTCATTTTGAGGTTTTACTCTGTTTTCTCCTATAGGGATACATGTATTTGGAACTCTAAATCAAACACGGTTTGTGCTAGCTCTTTGAAACTTGACACAATAAAGCAGTTTCAAGTTCTATCTCTATGGTTTGTTTGCTGCTGATGTAGCCCTAAGCAGAGACTGGCGAGAATCACTTTCATGGAAAGGACATGCCAAGCTTCCAAAAAACTACGAGTTGCCCGAAATCTCAGCAAACACTTTTTCACCCAATCTTGATGAAACTTTCAGGTAATGATCAGTACACCAATCCCACTTGGCTCGCCAAATTCCGTTCTTCTAGGTTAAACCGTTCGTTGGCAGTAACCGGTTTCATTTTAAGGTTTCACTCTGTTTTCTCCTATAGGGATACATGTATTTGGAACTCTAAATCAAACACGGTTTGTGCTAGCTCTTTGAAACTTGACACAATAAAGCAGTTTCAAGTTCTATCTCTATGGTTTGTTTGCTGTTGATGTAGCCCTAAGCAGAGACTGGCGAGAATCACTTTCATGGAAAGCGCCTGCCAAGCTTCCAAAAAACTACGAGTTGCCTGAAATCTCAGCACACACTTTTTCAACCAATCTTGATGAAACTTTCAGGTAATGATCAGTACACCAATTCCACTTGGCTCGCCAAATTTCGTTCTTCTACGTTAAACAGTTCGTTGGCAGTAACCGGTTTCATTTTGAGGTTTCACTCTGTTTTCTCCTATAGAAATACATGTATTTGGAACTCTAAATCAAACACGGTTTTTGCTAGCTCATTGAAACTTGACACAATAAAGCAGTTTCAAGTTCTATCTCTATGGTTTGTTTGCTGTTGATGTAGCCCTAAGAAGAGACTGGCGAGGATCACTTTCATGGAAAGGGCCTGCCAAGCTTCCAAAAAACTACGAGTTTCCTGAAATCTCAGCACACACTTTTTCACCCAATCTTGATGAAACTTTCAGGTAATGATCAGTACACCGATCCCACTTGGCTCGCCAAATTTCGTTCTTCTAGGTTAAACCGTTCGTTGGCAGTAACCGGTTTCATTTTGAGGTTTCACTCTGTTTTCTCCTATAGGGATACATGTATTTGGAACTCTAAATCAAACACGGTTTGTGCTAGCTCTTTGAAACTTGACACAATAAAGCAGTTTCAAGTTCTATCTCTATGGTTTGTTTGCTGCTGATGTAGCCCTAAGCAGAGACTGGCGAGAATCACTTTCATGGAAAGGGCATGCCAAGCTTCCAAAAAACTACGAGTTGCCCGAGGTCTCAGCAAACACTTTTTCACCCAATCTTGATGAAACTTTCAGGTAATGATCAGTACAGCAATCCCACTTGGCTCGCCAAATTTCGTTCTTCTAGGTTAAACTGTTGGTTGGCAGTAACCGGTTTCATTTTGAGGTTTCACTCTGTTTTCTCCTATAGGGATACATGTATTTGGAACTCTAAATCAAACACGGTTTGTGCTAGCTCTTTGAAACTTGACACAATAAAGCAGTATCAAGTTCTATCTCTATGGTTTGTTTGCTGCTGATGTAGCCCTAAGCAGAGACTGGTGAGAATCACTTTCATGGAAAGGGCCTGCCAAGCTTCCAAAAAACTACGAGTTTCCTGAAATCTCAGCACACACTTTTTCACCCAATCTTGATGAAACTTTCAGGTAATGATCAGTACACCGATTCCACTTGGCTCGCCAATTTTCGTTCTTCTAGGTTAAACCGTTCGTTGGCAGTAACCGGTTTCATTTTGAGGTTTCACTCTGTTTTCTCCTATAAGGATACATGTATTTGGAACTCTAAATCAAACACGGTTTGTGCTAGCTCTTTGAAACTTGACACAATAAAGCAGTTTCAAGTTCTATCTCTATGGTTTGTTTGCTGCTGATGTAGCCCTAAGCAGAGACAGGCGAGAATCTCTTTCATGGAAAGCTCCTGCCAAGATTCCAAAAAACTACGAGTTGCCTGAAATCTCAGCACACCCTTTTTCACCCAATCTTGATGAAACTTTCAGGTAATGATCAGTACACCAATCCCACTTGGCTCGCCAAATTTCGTTCTTCTAGGTGAAACCGTTCGTTGGCAGTAACCGGTTTCATTTTGAGGTTTCACTCTGTTTTCTCCTATAGAGATACATGTATTTGGAACACTAAATCAAACACGGTTTGTGCTAGCTCTTTGAAACTTGACACAATAAAGCAGTTTCAAGCTCTATCTCTATGGTTTGTTTGCTGTTGATGTAGCCCTAAGCAGAGACTGGCGAGAATCACTTACATGGAAAGCGCCTGCCAAGCTTCCAAAAAACTACGAGTTGCCTGAAATCTCAGCACACCCTTTTTCACCCAATCTTGATGAAACTTTCAGGTAATGATCAGTACACCAATCCCACTTGGCTCGCCAAATTTCGTTCTTCTAGGTTAAACCGTTCGTTGGCAGTAACCGGTTTCATTTTGAGGTTTCACTCTGTTTTCTCCTATAGGGATACATGTATTTGGAACTCTAAATCAAACACGGTTTGTGCTAGCTCTTTGAAACTTGACACAATAAAGCAGTTTCAAATTCTATCTCTATGGTTTTTTTGCTGTTGATGTAGCCCTAAGCAGAGACTGGCGAGAATCACTTTAATGGAAAGGGCATGTCAAGCTTTTAAAAAACTACGAGTTGCCCGAAATCTCAGGAAACACTTTTTCACCCAATCTTGATGAAACTTTCAGGTAATGATCAGTACACCAATCCCACTTGGCTCGCCAAATTTCGTTCTTCTAGGTTAAACCGTTCGTTGGCAGTAACCGGTTTCATTTTGAGGTTTCACTCTGTTTTCTCCTATAGGAATACATGTATTTGGAACTCTAAATCAAACACGGTTTGTGCTAGCTCTTTGAAACTTGACACAATAAAGCAGTTTCAAGTTCTATCTCTATGGTTTGTTTGCTGTTGATGTAGCCCTAAGCAGAGACTGGCGAGAATCACTTTCATGGAAAGGGCCTGCCAAGCTTCCAAAAAACTACGAGTTGCCTGAAATCTCAGCAAACACTTTTTCACCCAATCTTGATGAAACTTTCAGGTAATGATCAGTACACCAATCCCACTTGGCTCGCCAAATTTCGTTCTTCTAGGTGAAACCGTTCGTTGGCAGTAACCAGTTTCATTTTGAGGTTTCACTCTGTTTTCTCCTATAGAGATACATGTATTTGGAACTCTAAATCAAACACGGTTTGTGCTAGCTCTTTGAAACTTGACACAATAAAGCAGTTTCAAGTTCTATCTCTATGGTTTGTTTGCTGTTGATGTAGCCCTAAGCAGAGACTGGCGAGAATCACTTTCATGGAAAGCGCCTGCCAAGCTTCCAAAAAACTACGAGTTGCCTGAAATCTCAGCACACCCTTTTTCACCCAATCTTGATGAAACTTTCAGGTAATGATCAGAACACCAATCCCACTTGGCTCGCCAAATTTCGTTCTTCTAGGTTAAACCGTTCGTTGGCAGTAACCGGTTTCATTTTGAGGTTTCACTCTGTTTTCTCCTATAGGGATACATGTATTTGGAACTCTAAATCAAACACGGTTTGTGCTAGCTCTTTGAAACTTGACACAATAAAGCAGTTTCAAGTTCTATCTCTATGGTTTGTTTGCTGTTGATGTAGCCCTAAGCAGAGACTGGCGAGAATCACTTTCATGGAAAGGGCCTGCCAAGCTTCCAAAAAACTACGAGTTGCCCGAAATCTCAGCAAACACTTTTTCACCCAATCTTGATGAAACTTTCAGGTAATGATCAGTACACCAATCCCACTTGGCTCGCCAAATTTCGTTCTTCTAGGTTAAACCGTTGGTTGGCAGTAACCGGTTTCATTTTGAGGTTTCACTCTGTTTTCTCCTATAGGGATACATGTATTTGGAACTCTAAATCAAACACGGTTTGTGCTAGCTCTTTGAAACTTGACACAATAAAGCAGTTTCAAGTTCTATCTCTATGGTTTGTTTGCTGTTGATGTAGCCCTAAGCAGAGACTGGCGAGAATCACTTTCATTGAAAGGGCCTGCCAAGCTTCCAAAAAACTACGAGTTGCCTGAAATCTCAGCAAACACTTTTTCACCCAATCTTGATGAAACTTTCAGGTAATGATCAGTACACCAATCCCACTTGGCTCGCCAAATTTCGTTCTTCTAGGTTAAACCGTTCGTTGGCAGTAACCAGTTTCATTTTGAGGTTTCACTCTGTTTTCTCCTATAGAGATACATGTATTTGGAACTCTAAATCAAACACGGTTTGTGCTAGCTATTTGAAACTTGACACAATAAAGCAGTTTCAAGTTCTATCTCTATGGTTTGTTTGCTGTTGATGTAGCCCTAAGCAGAGACTGGCGAGAATCACTTTCATGGAAAGGGCCTGCCAAGCTTCCAAAAAACTACGAGTTGCCTGAAATCTCAGCACACCCTTTTTCACCCAATCTTGATGAAACTTTCAGGTAATGATCAGAACACCAATCCCACTTGGCTCGCCAAATTTCGTTCTTCTAGGTTAAACCGTTCGTTGGCAGTAACCGGTTTCATTTTGAGGTTTCACTCTGTTTTCTCCTATAGGGATACATGTATTTGGAACTCTAAATCAAACACGGTTTGTGCTAGCTCTTTGAAACTTGACACAATAAAGCAGTTTCAAGTTCTATCTCTATGGTTTGTTTGCTGTTGATGTAGCCCTAAGCAGAGACTGGCGAGAATCACTTTCATGGAAAGGGCCTGCCAAGCTTCCAAAAAACTACGAGTTGCCTGAAATCTCAGCACACACTTTTTCACCCAATCTTGATGAAACTTTCAGGTAATGATCAGTACACCAATCCCACTTGGCTCGCCAAATTTCGTTCTTCTAGGTGAAACCGTTCGTTGGCAGTAACCGGTTTCATTTTGAGGTTTCACTCTGTTTTCTCCTATAGGAATACATGTATTTGGAACTCTAAATCAAACACGGTTTGTGCTAGCTCTTTGAAACTTGACACAATAAAGCAGTTTCAAGTTCTATCTCTATGGTTTGTTTGCTGTTGATGTACCCCTAAGCAGAGACTGGCGAGAATCACTTTCATGGAAAGGGCCTGCCAAGCTTCCAAAAAACTACGAGTTGCCTGAAATCTCAGCAAACACTTTTTCACCCAATCTTGATGAAACTTTCAGGTAATGATCAGTACACCAATCCCACTTGGCTCGCCAAATTTCGTTCTTCTAGGTGAAACCGTTCGTTGGCAGTAACCAGTTTCATTTTGAGGTTTCACTCTGTTTTCTCCTATAGAGATACATGTATTTGGAACTCTAAATCAAACACGGTTTGTGCTAGCTCTTTGAAACTTGACACAATAAAGCAGTTTCAAGTTCTATCTCTATGGTTTGTTTGCTGTTGATGTAGCCCTAAGCAGAGACTGGCGAGAATCACTTTCATGGAAAGCGCCTGCCAAGCTTCCAAAAAACTACGAGTTGCCTGAAATCTCAGCACACCCTTTTTCACCCAATCTTGATGAAACTTTCAGGTAATGATCAGAACACCAATCCCACTTGGCTCGCCAAATTTCGTTCTTCTAGGTTAAACCGTTCGTTGGCAGTAACCGGTTTCATTTTGAGGTTTCACTCTGTTTTCTCCTATAGGGATACATGTATTTGGAACTCTAAATCAAACACGGTTTGTGCTAGCTCTTTGAAACTTGACACAATAAAGCAGTTTCAAGTTCTATCTCTATGGTTTGTTTGCTGTTGATGTAGCCCTAAGCAGAGACTGGCGAGAATCACTTTCATGGAAAGGGCCTGCCAAGCTTCCAAAAAACTACGAGTTGCCCGAAATCTCAGCAAACACTTTTTCACCCAATCTTGATGAAACTTTCAGGTAATGATCAGTACACCAATCCCACTTGGCTCGCCAAATTTCGTTCTTCTAGGTTAAACCGTTGGTTGGCAGTAACCGGTTTCATTTTGAGGTTTCACTCTGTTTTCTCCTATAGGGATACATGTATTTGGAACTCTAAATCAAACACGGTTTGTGCTAGCTCTTTGAAACTTGACACAATAAAGCAGTTTCAAGTTCTATCTCTATGGTTTGTTTGCTGTTGATGTAGCCCTAAGCAGAGACTGGCGAGAATCACTTTCATTGAAAGGGCCTGCCAAGCTTCCAAAAAACTACGAGTTGCCTGAAATCTCAGCAAACACTTTTTCACCCAATCTTGATGAAACTTTCAGGTAATGATCAGTACACCAATCCCACTTGGCTCGCCAAATTTCGTTCTTCTAGGTTAAACCGTTCGTTGGCAGTAACCAGTTTCATTTTGAGGTTTCACTCTGTTTTCTCCTATAGAGATACATGTATTTGGAACTCTAAATCAAACACGGTTTGTGCTAGCTATTTGAAACTTGACACAATAAAGCAGTTTCAAGTTCTATCTCTATGGTTTGTTTGCTGTTGATGTAGCCCTAAGCAGAGACTGGCGAGAATCACTTTCATGGAAAGGGCCTGCCAAGCTTCCAAAAAACTACGAGTTGCCTGAAATCTCAGCACACCCTTTTTCACCCAATCTTGATGAAACTTTCAGGTAATGATCAGAACACCAATCCCACTTGGCTCGCCAAATTTCGTTCTTCTAGGTTAAACCGTTCGTTGGCAGTAACCGGTTTCATTTTGAGGTTTCACTCTGTTTTCTCCTATAGGGATACATGTATTTGGAACTCTAAATCAAACACGGTTTGTGCTAGCTCTTTGAAACTTGACACAATAAAGCAGTTTCAAGTTCTATCTCTATGGTTTGTTTGCTGTTGATGTAGCCCTAAGCAGAGACTGGTGAGAATCACTTTCATGGAAAGGGCATGCCAAGCTTCCAAAAAACTACGAGTTGCCCGAAATCTCAGCAAACACTTTTTCACCCAATCTTGATGAAACTTTCAGGTAATGATCAGTACACCAATCCCACTTGGCTCGCCAAATTTCGTTCTTCTAGGTTAAACCGTTGGTTGGCAGTAACCGGTTTCATTTTGAGGTTTCACTCGGTTTTCTCCTATAGGGATACATGTATTTGGAACTCTAAATCAAACACGGTTTGTGCTAGCTCTTTGAAACTTGACACAATAAAGCAGTTTCAAGTTCTATCTCTATGGTTTGTTTGCTGTTCATGTAGCCCTAAGCAGAGACTGGCGAGAATCACTTTCATGGAAAGGGCCTGCCAAGTTTCCAAAAAACTACGAGTTGCCTGAAATCTCAGCAAACACTTTTTCACCCAATCTTGATGAAACTTTCAGGTAATGATCAGAACACCAATCCCACTTGGCTGGCCAAATTTCGTTCTTCCAGGTTAAACCGTTCGTTGGCAGTAACCGGTTTCATTTTGAGGTTTCACTCTGTTTTCTCCTATAGGGATACATGTATTTGCAACTCTAAATCAAACACGGTTTGTGCTAGCTCTTTGAAACGTGACACAATAAAGAAGTTTCAAGTTCTATCTCTATGGTTTGTTTGCTGTTGATGTAGCCCTAAGCAGAGACTGGCGAGAATCACTTTCATGGAAAGCGCCTGCCAATCTTCCAAAAAACTACGAGTTGCCTGAAATCTCAGCACACCCTTTTTCACCCAATCTTGATGAAACTTTCAGGTAATGATCAGTACACCAATCCCACTTGGCTCGCCAAATTTCGTTCTTCTAGGTTAAACCGTTCGTTGGCAGTAACCGGTTTCATTTTGAGGTTTCACTCTATTTTCTCCTATAGGGATACATGTATTTAAAACTCTAAATCAAACAGGGTTTGTGCTAGCTATTTGAAACTTGACACAATAAAGCAGTTTCAAGTTCTATCTCTATGGTTTGTTTGCTGTTGATGTAGCCCTAAGAAGAGACTGGCGAGAATCACTTTCATGGAAATGGCCTGCCAAGCTTCCAAAAAACTACGAGTTGCCTGAAATCTCAGCACACCCTTTTTCACCCAATCTTGATGAAACTTTCAGGTAATGATCAGTACACCAATCCCACTTGGCTTGCCAAATTTCGTACCTTCTAGGTGAAACCGTTCGTTGGCAGAAACCGGTTTCATTTTGAGGTTTCACTCTGTTTTCTCCTATAGAGATACATGTATTTGGAACTCTAAATCAAACACGGTTTGTGCTAGCTCTTTGAAACTTGACACAATAAAGCAGTTTCAAGTTCTATCTCTATGGTTTGTTTGCTGTTGATGTAGCCCTAAGCAGAGACTGGCGAGAATCACTTTCATGGAAAGCGCCTGCCAAGCTTCCAAAAAACTACGAGTTGCCTGAAATCTCAGCACACCCTTTTTCACCCAATCTTGATGAAACTTTCAGGTAATGATCAGAACACCAATCCCACTTGGCTCGCCAATTTTCGTTCTTCTAGGTTAACCCATTCGTTGGCAGTAACCGGTTTCATTTTGAGGTTTCACTCTGTTTTCTCCTATAGGGATACATGTATTTGGAACTCTAAATCAAACACGGTTTGTGCTAGCTCTTTGAAACTTGACAAAATAAAGCAGTTTCAAGTTCTATCTCTATGGTTTGTTTGCTGTTGATGTCGCCCTAAGCAGAGACTGGCGAGAATCACTTTCAGTGATAGGGCCTGCCAAGCTTCCAAAAAACTACGAGTTGCCTGAAATCTCAGCACACCCTTTTTCACCCAATCTTGATGAAACTTTCAGGTAATGATCAGTACACCAATCCCACTTGGCTCGCCAAATTTCGTTCTTCTAGGTCAAACCGTTCGTTGGCAGTAACCAGTTTCATTTTGAGGTTTCACTCTGTTTTCTCCTATTGGGATACATGTATTTGGAACTCTAAATCAAACACGGTTTGTGCTAGCTCTTTGAAACTTGACACAATAAAGCAGTTTCAAGTTCTATCTCTATGGTTTGTTTGCTGTTGATGTAGCCCTAAGCAGAGACTGGCGAGAATCACTTTCATGGAAAGGGCATGCCAAGCTTCCAAAAAACTACGAGTTGCCCGAAATCTCAGCAAACACTTTTTCACCCAATCTTGATGAAACTTTCAGGTAATGATCAGTACACCAATCCCACTTGGCTCGCCAAATTTCGTTCTTCTAGGTTAAACCGTTGGTTGGCAGTAACCGGTTTCATTTTGAGGTTTCACTCTGTTTTCTCCTATAGGGATACATGTATTTGGAACTCTAAATCAAACACGGTTTGTGCTAGCTCTTTGAAACTTGACACAATAAAGCAGTTTCAAGTTCTGTCTCTATGGTTTCTTTGCTGTTGATGTAGCCCTAAGCAGAGACTGGCGAGAATCACTTTCATGGAAAGGGCCTGCCAAGCTTCCAAAAAACTACGAGTTGCCTGAAATCTCAGCAAACACTTTTTCACCCAATCTTGATGAAACTTTCAGGTAATGATCAGTACACCAATCCCACTTGGCTCGCCAAATTTCGTTCTTCTAAGTTAAACCGTTCGTTGGCAGTAACCAGTTTCATTTTGAGGTTTCACTCTGTTTTCTCCTATAGAGATACATGTATTTGGAACTCTAAATCAAACACGGTTTGTGCTAGCTCTTTGAAACTTGACACAATAAAGCAGTTTCAATTTCTATCTCTATGGTTTGTTTGCTGTTGATGTAGCCCTAAGCAGAGACAGGCGAGAATCACTTTCATGGAAAGCTCCTGCCAAGATTCCAAAAAACTACGAGTTGCCTGAAATCTCAGCACACCCTTTTTTACCCAATCTTGATGAAACTTTCAGGTAATGATCAGTACACCAATCCCACTTGGCTCGCCAAATTTCGTTCTGCTAGGTGAAACCGTTCGTTGGCAGTAACCGGTTTCATTTTGAGGTTTCACTCTGTTTTCTCCTATAGGGATACATGTATTTGGAACTCTAAATCAAACACGGTTTGTGCTAGCTCTTTGAAACTTGACACAATAAAGCAGTTTCAAGTTCTATCTCTATGGTTTGTTGGCTGTTGATGTAGCCCTAAGCAGAGACTGGCGAGAATCACTTTCATGGAAAGGGCCTTCCAAGCTTCCAAAAAACTACGAGTTGCCTGAAATCTCAGCACACCCTTTTTCACCCAATCTTGATGAAACTTTCAGGTAATGATCAGTACACCAATCCCACTTGGCTCGCCAAATTTCGTTCTTCTAGGTAAAACCGTTCGTTGGCAGTAACCGGTTTCATTTTGAGGTTTCACTCTGTTTTCTCCTATAGAGATACATGTATTTGGAACTCTAAATCAAACACGGTTTGTGCTAGCTCTTTGAAACTTGACACAATAAAGCAGTTTCAAGTTCTATCTCTATGGTTTGTTTGCTGTTGATGTAGCCCTAAGCAGAGACTGGCGAGAATCACTTTCATGGAAAGGGCCTGCCAAGCTTCCAAAAAACTACGAGTTGCCTGAAATCTCAGCAAACACTTTTTCACCCAATCTTGATGAAACTTTCAGGTAATGATCAGTACACCAATCCCACTTGGCTCGCCAAATTTCGTTCTTCTAGGTTAAACCGTTCGTTGGCAGTAACCAGTTTCATTTTGAGGTTTCACTCTGTTTTCTCCTATAGAGATACATGTATTTGGAACTCTAAATCAAACACGGTTTGTGCTAGCTCTTTGAAACTTGACACAATAAAGCAGTTTCAAGCTCTATCTCTATGGTTTGTTTGCTGTTGATGTAGCCCTAAGCAGAGACTGGCGAGAATCACTTAAATGGAAAGCACCTGCCAAGCTTCCAAAAAACTACGAGTTGCCTGAAATCTCAGCACACCCTTTTTCACCCAATCTTGATGAAACTTTCAGGTAATGATCAGTACACCATTCCCACTTGGCTCGTCAAATTTCGTTCTTCTAGGTTCAACCGTTCGTTGGCAGTAACCGGTTTCATTTTGAGGTTTCACACTGTTTTCTCCTATAGGGATACATGTATTTGGGACTCTAAATCAAACACGGTTTGTGCTAGCTCTTTGAAACTTGACACAATAATTCACTTTCAAATTCTATCTCTAGGGTTTTTTTGCTGTTGATGTAGCCCTAAGCAGAGACTGGCGAGAATCACTTTCATGGAAAGGGCATGCCAAGCTTCCAAAAAACTACGAGTTGCCCGAAATCTCAGCAAACACTTTTTCACCCAATCTTGATGAAACTTTCAGGTAATGATCAGTACACCAATCCCACTTGGCTCGCCAAATTTCGTTCTTCTAGGTTAAACCGTTCGTTGGCAGTAACCGGTTTCATTTTGAGGTTTCACTCTGTTTTCTCCTATAGAGATACATGTATTTGGAACTCTAAATCAAACACGGTTTGTGCTAGCTCTTTGAAACTTGACACAATAAAGCAGTTTCAAGTTCTATCTCTATGGTTTGTTTGCTGTTGATGTAGCCCTAAGCAGAGACTGGCGAGAATCACTTTCATGGAAAGGGCCTGCCAAGCTTCCAAAAAACTACGAGTTGCCTGAAATCTCAGCAAACACTTTTTCACCCAATCTTGATGAAACTTTCAGGTAATGATCAGTACACCAATCCCACTTGGCTCGCCAAATTTCGTTCTTCTAGGTTAAACCGTTCGTTGGCAGTAACCAGTTTCATTTTGAGGTTTCACTCTGTTTTCTCCTATAGAGATACATGTATTTGGAACTCTAAATCAAACACGGTTTGTGCTAGCTCTTTGAAACTTGACACAATAAAGCAGTTTCAAGCTCTATCTCTATGGTTTGTTTGCTGTTGATGTAGCCCTAAGCAGAGACTGGCGAGAATCACTTACATGGAAAGCGCCTGCCAAGCTTCCAAAAAACTACGAGTTGCCTGAAATCTCAGCACACCCTTTTTCACCCAATCTTGATGAAACTTTCAGGTAATGATCAGTACACCATTCCCACTTGGCTCGTCAAATTTCGTTCTTCTAGGTTCAACCGTTCGTTGGCAGTAACCGGTTTCATTTTGAGGTTTCACACTGTTTTCTCCTATAGGGATACATGTATTTGGGACTCTAAATCAAACATGGTTTGTGCTAGCTCTTTGAAACTTGACACAATAATTCACTTTCAAATTCTATCTCTATGGTTTTTTTTGCTGTTGATGTAGCCCTAAGCAGAGACTGGCGAGAATCACTTTCATGGAAAGGGCATGCCAAGCTTCCAAAAAACTACGAGTTGCCCGAAATCTCAGCAAACACTTTTTCACCCAATCTTGATGAAACTTTCAGGTAATGATCAGTACACCAATCCCACTTGGCTCGCCAAATTTCGTTCTTCTAGGTTAAACCGTTCGTTGGCAGTAACCGGTTTCATTTTGAGGTTTCACTCTGTTTTCTCCTATAGAGATACATGTATTTGGAACTCTAAATCAAACACGGTTTGTGCTAGCTCTTTGAAACTTGACACAATAAAGCAGTTTCAAGTTCTATCTCTATGGTTTGTTTGCTGTTGATGTAGCCCTAAGCAGAGACTGGCGAGAATCACTTTCATGGAAAGGGCCTGCCAAGCTTCCAAAAAACTACGAGTTGCCTGAAATCTCAGCAAACACTTTTTCACCCAATCTTGATGAAACTTTCAGGTAATGATCAGTACACCAATCCCACTTGGCTCGCCAAATTTCGTTCTTCTAGGTTAAACCGTTCGTTGGCAGTAACCAGTTTCATTTTGAGGTTTCACTCTGTTTTCTCCTATAGAGATACATGTATTTGGAACTCTAAATCAAACACGGTTTGTGCTAGCTCTTTGAAACTTGACACAATAAAGCAGTTTCAAGTTCTATCTCTATGGTTTGTTTGCTGTTGATGTAGCCCTAAGCAGAGACTGGCGAGAATCACTTTCATGGAAAGGGCCTGCCAAGCTTCCAAAAAACTACGAGTTGCCTGAAATCTCAGCACACCCTTTTTCACCCAATCTTGATGAAACATTCTGGTAATGATCAGAACACCAATCCCACTTGGCTCGCCAAATTTCGTTCTTCTAGGTTAAACCGTTCGTTGGCAGTATCCGGTTTCATTTTGAGGTTTCACTCTGTTTTCTCCTATAGGGATACATGTATTTGGAACTCTAAATCAAACACGGTTTGTGCTAGCTCTTTGAAACTTGACACAATAAAGCAGTTTCAAGTTCTATCTCTATGGTTTGTTTGCTGTTGATGTAGCCCTAAGCAGAGACTGGCGAGAATCACTTTCATGGAAAGGGCCTGCCAAGCTTCCAAAAAACTACGAGTTGCCTGAAATCTCAGCAAACACTTTTTCACCCAATCTTGATGAAACTTTCAGGTAATGATCAGTACACCAATCCCACTTGGCTCGCCAAATTTCGTTCTTCTAGGTTAAACCGTTCGTTGGCAGTAACCAGTTTCATTTTGAGGTTTCACTCTGTTTTCTCCTATAGAGATACATGTATTTGGAACTCTAAATCAAACACGGTTTGTGCTAGCTCTTTGAAACTTGACACAATAAAGCAGTTTCAAGTTCTATCTCTATGGTTTGTTTGCTGTTGATGTAGCCCTAAGCAGAGACTGGCGAGAATCACTTTCATGGAAAGGGCCTGCCAAGCTTCCAAAAAACTACGAGTTGCCTGAAATCTCAGCACACCCTTTTTCACCCAATCTTGATGAAACATTCTGGTAATGATCAGAACACCAATCCCACTTGGCTCGCCAAATTTCGTTCTTCTAGGTTAAACCGTTCGTTGGCAGTATCCGGTTTCATTTTGAGGTTTCACTCTGTTTTCTCCTATAGGGATACATGTATTTGGAACTCTAAATCAAACACGGTTTGTGCTAGCTCTTTGAAACTTGACACAATAAAGCAGTTTCAAGTTCTATCTCTATGGTTTGTTTGCTGTTGATGTAGCCCTAAGCAGAGACTGGCGAGAATCACTTTCATGGAAAGGGCCTGCCAAGCTTCCAAAAAACTACGAGTTGCCTGAAATCTCAGCAAACACTTTTTCACCCAATCTTGATGAAACTTTCAGGTAATGATCAGTACACCAATCCCACTTGGCTCGCCAAATTTCGTTCTTCTATGTTAAACCGTTCGTTGGCAGTAACCGGTTTCATTTTGAGGTTTCACTCTGTTTTCTCCTATAGGGATACATGTATTTGGAACTCTAAATCAAACACGGTTTGTGCTAGCTCTTTGAAACTTGACACAATAAAGCAGTTTCAAGTTCTATCTGTATGGTTTGTTGGCTGTTGATGTAGCCCTAAGCAGAGACTGGCGAGAATCACTTTCATGGAAAGGGCCTGCCAAGATTCCAAAAAACTACGAGTTGCCTGAAATCACAGCACACCCTTTTTCACCCAATCTTGATGAAACTTTCAGGTAATGATCAGTACACCAATCCCACTTGGCTCGCCAAATTTCGTTCTTCTAGGTTAAACCGTTCGTTGGCAGTAACCGGTTTCATTTTGAGGTTTCACTCTGTTTTCTCCTATAGGGATACATGTATTTGGAACTCTAAATCAAACACGGTTTGTGCTAGCTCTTTGAAACTTGACACAATAAAGCAGTTTCAAGTTCTATCTCTATGGTTTGTTTGCTGTTGATGTATGCCTAAGCAGAGACTGGCGAGAATCACTTTCATGGAAAGGGCCTGCCAAGCTTCCAAAAAACTACGAGTTGCCTGAAATCTCAGCAAACACTTTTTCACCCAATCTTGATGAAACTTTCAGGTAATGATCAGTACACCAATCCCACTTGGCTCGCCAAATTTCGTTCTTCTAGGTTAAACCGTTCGTTGCCAGTAACCGGTTTCATTTTGAGGTTTCACTCTGTTTTCTCCTATAGGGATACATGTATTTGGAACTCTAAATCAAACACGGTTTGTGCTAGCTCTTTGAAACTTGACACAATAAAGCAGTTTCAAGTTCTATCTCTATGGTTTGTTTGCTGTTGATGTAGCCCTAAGCAGAGACTGGCGAGAATCACTTTCATGGAAAGCGCCTGCCAAGCTTCCAAAAAACTACGAGTTGCCTGAAATCTCAGCAAACACTTTTTCACCCAATCTTGATGAAACTTTCAGGTAATGATCAGTACACCAATCCCACTTGGCTCGCCAAATTTCGTTCTTCTAGGTTAAACCGTTTGTTGGCAGTAACCGGTTTCATTTTGAGGTTTCACTCTGTTTTCTCCTATAGGGATACATGTATTTGGAACTCTAAATCAAACACGGTTTGTGCTAGCTCTTTGAAACTTGACACAATAAAGCAGTTTCAAGTTTTATCTCTATGGTTTGTTTGCTGTTGATGTAGCCCTAAGCAGAGACTGGCGAGAATCACTTTCATGGAAAGGGCCTGCCAAGCTTCCAAAAAACTACGAGTTGCCTGAAATCTCAGCACACCCTTTTTCACCCAATCTTGATGAAACATTCTGGTAATGATCAGAACACCAATCCCACTTGGCTCGCCAAATTTCGTTCTTCTAGGTTAAACCGTTCGTTGGCAGTATCCGGTTTCATTTTGAGGTTTCACTCTGTTTTCTCCTATAGGGATACATGTATTTGGAACTCTAAATCAAACACGGTTTGTGCTAGCTCTTTGAAACTTGACACAATAAAGCAGTTTCAAGTTCTATCTCTATGGTTTGTTTGCTGTTGATGTAGCCCTAAGCAGAGACTGGCGAGAATCAC
>NW_027523593.1:0-22937 GCF_052094955.1 Ictidomys tridecemlineatus
GGTGAAAAAGGGTGTGCTGATATTTCAGGTTACTCGTAGTTTTTTGGAAGCTTGGCAGGCCCTTTCCATGAAAGTGATTCTCGCCAGTCTCTGCTTAGGGCTACATCAACAGCAAACAAACCATAGAGATAGAACTTGAAACTGCTTTATTGTGTCAAGTTTCAAAGAGCTAGCACAAACCGTGTTTGATTTAAAGTTCCAAATACATGTATCCCTATAGGAGAAAACAGAGTGAAACCTCAAAATGAAACCGGTTACTGCCAACGAACGGTTTAACGTAGAAGAACGAAATTTGGCGAGGAAAGTGGGATTGGTGTACTGATCATTACCTGAAAGTTTCATCAAGATTGGGTGAAAAAGTGTGTGCTGAGATTTCAGGCAACTCGTAGTTTTTTGGAAGCTTGGCAGGCCCTTAACATGAAAGTGATTCTCGCCAGTCTCTGCTTAGGGCTACATCAACAGCAAACAAACCATAGAGATAGAACTTGAAACTGCTTTATTGTGTCAAGTTTCAAAGAGCTAGCACAAACCGTGTTTGATTTAGAGTTCCAAATACTTGTATCCCTATAGGAGAAAACAGAGTGAAACCTCAAAATGAAACCGGTTACTGCCAACGAACTGTTTAACCTAGAAGAACGAAATTTGGCGAGCCAAGTGGGATTGGTGTACTGATCATTACCTGAAAGTTTCATCAAGATTGGGTGAAAAAGTGTGTGCTGAGATTTCAGGCAACTCGTAGTTTTTTGGAAGCTTGGCAGGCCCTTTCCATGAAAGTGATTCTCGCCAGTCTCTGCTTAGGGCTACGTCAACAGCAAACAAACCATAGAGATAGAACTTGAAACTGCTTTTTTGTGTCAAGTTTCAAAGAGCTAGCACAAACCGTGTTTGATTTAGAGTTCCAAATACATGTATCCCTATAGGAGAAAACAGAGTGAAACCTCAAAATGAAACCGGTTACTGCCAACGAACGGTTTAACCTAGAAGAACGAAATTTGGCGAGCCAAGTGGGATTGGTGTACTGATCATTACCTGAAAGTCTCATCAAGATTGGGTGAAAAAGTGTGTGCTGAGATTTCGGGCAACTCGTAGTTTTTTGGAAGCTTGGCAGGCCCTTTCCATGAAAGTGATTCTCGCCAGTCTCTGCTTAGGGCTACATCAACATCAAACAAACCATAGAGATAGAACTTGAAACTGCTTTATTGTGTCAAGTTTCAAAGAGCTAGCACAAACCGTGTTTGATTTAGAGTTCCAAATACATGTATCCCTATAGGAGAAAACAGAGTAAAACCTCAAAATGAAACCGATTACTACCAACGAACGGTTTAACCTAGAAGAACGAAATTTGGCGAGCCAAGTGGGATTGGTGTACTGATCATTACCTGAAAGCTTCATCAAGATTGGGTGAAAAAGTGTTTGCTGAGATTTCAGGCAACTCGTAGTTTTTTGGAAGCTTGGCAGGCCCTTTCCATGAAAGTGATTCTCGCCAGTCTCTGCTTAGGGCTACATCAACAGCAAACAAACCATAGAGATAGAACTTGAAACTGCTTTATTGTGTCAAGTTTCAAAGAGCTAGCACAAACGGTGTTTGATTTAGAGTTCCAAATACATTTATCGCTATAGGAGAAAACAGAGTGAAACCTCAAAATGAAACCGGTTACTGCCAACGAACGGTTTAACCTAGAAGAACGAAATTTGGCGAGCCAAGTGGGATTGGTGTACTGATCAATACCTGAAAGTTTCATCAAGATTGGGTAAAAAAGTGTGTGCTGAGATTTCAGGCAACTCGTAGTTTTTTGGAAGCTTGGCAGGCCCTTTCCATGAAAGTGATTCTCGCCAGTCTCTGCTTAGGGCTACATCAACAGCAAACAAACCATAGAGATAGAACTTGAAACTGCTTTATTGTGTCAAGTTTCAAAGAGCTAGCACAAACCGTGTTTGATTTAGAGTTCCAAATACATGTATCGCTATAGGAGAAAACAGAGTGAAACCTGAAAATGAAACCGGTTACTGCCAACGAACGGTTTAACCTAGAAGAACGAAATTTGGCGAGCCAAGTGGGATTGGTGTACTGATCATTACCTGAAAGTTTCATCAAGATTGGGTGAAAAAGGGTGTGCTGATATTTCAGGTAACTCGTAGTTTTTTGGAAGCTTGGCAGGCCCTTTCCATGAAAGTGATTCTCGCCAGTCTCTGCTTAGGGCTACATCAACAGCAAACAAACCATAGAGATAGAACTTGAAACTGCTTTATTGTGTCAAGTTTCAAAGAGCTAGCACAAACCGTGTTTGATTTAAAGTTCCAAATACATGTATCCCTATAGGAGAAAACAGAGTGAAACCTCAAAATGAAACCGGTTACTGCCAACGAACGGTTTAACGTAGAAGAACGAAATTTGGCGAGGAAAGTGGGATTGGTGTACTGATCATTACCTGAAAGCTTCATCAAGATTGGGTGAAAAAGTGTTTGCTGAGATTTCAGGCAACTCGTAGTTTTTTGGAAGCTTGGCAGGCCCTTTCCATGAAAGTGATTCTCGCCAGTCTCTGCTTAGGGCTACATCAACAGCAAACAAACCATAGAGATAGAACTTGAAACTGCTTTATTGTGTCAAGTTTCAAAGAGCTAGCACAAACGGTGTTTGATTTAGAGTTCCAAATACATTTATCGCTATAGGAGAAAACAGAGTGAAACCTCAAAATGAAACCGGTTACTGCCAACGAACGGTTTAACCTAGAAGAACGAAATTTGGCGAGCCAAGTGGGATTGGTGTACTGATCAATACCTGAAAGTTTCATCAAGATTGGGTAAAAAAGTGTGTGCTGAGATTTCAGGCAACTCGTAGTTTTTTGGAAGCTTGGCAGGCCCTTTCCATGAAAGTGATTCTCGCCAGTCTCTGCTTAGGGCTACATCAACAGCAAACAAACCATAGAGATAGAACTTGAAACTGCTTTATTGTGTCAAGTTTCAAAGAGCTAGCACAAACCGTGTTTGATTTAGAGTTCCAAATACATGTATCGCTATAGGAGAAAACAGAGTGAAACCTGAAAATGAAACCGGTTACTGCCAACGCACGGTTTAACCTAGAAGAACGAAATTTGGCGAGCCAAGTGGGATTGGTGTACTGATCATTACCTGAAAGTTTCATCAAGATTGGGTGAAAAAGGGTGTGCTGATATTTCAGGTTACTCGTAGTTTTTTGGAAGCTTGGCAGGCCCTTTCCATGAAAGTGATTCTCGCCAGTCTCTGCTTAGGGCTACATCAACAGCAAACAAACCATAGAGATAGAACTTGAAACTGCTTTATTGTGTCAAGTTTCAAAGAGCTAGCACAAACCGTGTTTGATTTAAAGTTCCAAATACATGTATCCCTATAGGAGAAAACAGAGTGAAACCTCAAAATGAAACCGGTTACTGCCAACGAACGGTTTAACGTAGAAGAACGAAATTTGGCGAGGAAAGTGGGATTGGTGTACTGATCATTACCTGAAAGTTTCATCAAGATTGGGTGAAAAAGTGTGTGCTGAGATTTCAGGCAACTCGTAGTTTTTTGGAAGCTTGGCAGGCCCTTAACATGAAAGTGATTCTCGCCAGTCTCTGCTTAGGGCTACATCAACAGCAAACAAACCATAGAGATAGAACTTGAAACTGCTTTATTGTGTCAAGTTTCAAAGAGCTAGCACAAACCGTGTTTGATTTAGAGTTCCAAATACTTGTATCCCTATAGGAGAAAACAGAGTGAAACCTCAAAATGAAACCGGTTACTGCCAACGAACTGTTTAACCTAGAAGAACGAAATTTGGCGAGCCAAGTGGGATTGGTGTACTGATCATTACCTGAAAGTTTCATCAAGATTGGGTGAAAAAGTGTGTGCTGAGATTTCAGGCAACTCGTAGTTTTTTGGAAGCTTGGCAGGCCCTTTCCATGAAATTGATTCTCGCCAGTCTCTGCTTAGGGCTACGTCAACAGCAAACAAACCATAGAGATAGAACTTGAAACTGCTTTTTTGTGTCAAGTTTCAAAGAGCTTGCACAAACCGTGTTTGATTTAGAGTTCCAAATACATGTATCCCTATAGGAGAAAACAGAGTGAAACCTCAAAATGAAACCGGTTACTGCCAACGAACGGTTTAACCTAGAAGAACGAAATTTGGCGAGCCAAGTGGGATTGGTGTACTGATCATTACCTGAAAGTCTCATCAAGATTGGGTGAAAAAGTGTGTGCTGAGATTTCGGGCAACTCGTAGTTTTTTGGAAGCTTGGCAGGCCCTTTCCATGAAAGTGATTCTCGCCAGTCTCTGCTTAGGGCTACATCAACATCAAACAAACCATAGAGATAGAACTTGAAACTGCTTTATTGTGTCAAGTTTCAAAGAGCTAGCACAAACCGTGTTTGATTTAGAGTTCCAAATACATGTATCCCTATAGGAGAAAACAGAGTAAAACCTCAAAATGAAACCGATTACTACCAACGAACGGTTTAACCTAGAAGAACGAAATTTGGCGAGCCAAGTGGGATTGGTGTACTGATCATTACCTGAAAGCTTCATCAAGATTGGGTGAAAAAGTGTTTGCTGAGATTTCAGGCAACTCGTAGTTTTTTGGAAGCTTGGCAGGCCCTTTCCATGAAAGTGATTCTCGCCAGTCTCTGCTTAGGGCTACATCAACAGCAAACAAACCATAGAGATAGAACTTGAAACTGCTTTATTGTGTCAAGTTTCAAAGAGCTAGCACAAACGGTGTTTGATTTAGAGTTCCAAATACATTTATCGCTATAGGAGAAAACAGAGTGAAACCTCAAAATGAAACCGGTTACTGCCAACGAACGGTTTAACCTAGAAGAACGAAATTTGGCGAGCCAAGTGGGATTGGTGTACTGATCAATACCTGAAAGTTTCATCAAGATTGGGTAAAAAAGTGTGTGCTGAGATTTCAGGCAACTCGTAGTTTTTTGGAAGCTTGGCAGGCCCTTTCCATGAAAGTGATTCTCGCCAGTCTCTGCTTAGGGCTACATCAACAGCAAACAAACCATAGAGATAGAACTTGAAACTGCTTTATTGTGTCAAGTTTCAAAGAGCTAGCACAAACCGTGTTTGATTTAGAGTTCCAAATACATGTATCGCTATAGGAGAAAACAGAGTGAAACCTGAAAATGAAACCGGTTACTGCCAACGAACGGTTTAACCTAGAAGAACGAAATTTGGCGAGCCAAGTGGGATTGGTGTACTGATCATTACCTGAAAGTTTCATCAAGATTGGGTGAAAAAGGGTGTGCTGATATTTCAGGTAACTCGTAGTTTTTTGGAAGCTTGGCAGGCCCTTTCCATGAAAGTGATTCTCGCCAGTCTCTGCTTAGGGCTACATCAACAGCAAACAAACCATAGAGATAGAACTTGAAACTGCTTTATTGTGTCAAGTTTCAAAGAGCTAGCACAAACCGTGTTTGATTTAAAGTTCCAAATACATGTATCCCTATAGGAGAAAACAGAGTGAAACCTCAAAATGAAACCGGTTACTGCCAACGAACGGTTTAACGTAGAAGAACGAAATTTGGCGAGGAAAGTGGGATTGGTGTACTGATCATTACCTGAAAGTTTCATCAAGATTGGGTGAAAAAGGGTGTGCTGAGATTTCAGGCAACTCGTAGTTTTTTGGAAGCTTGGCAGGCCCTTAACATGAAAGTGATTCTCGCCAGTCTCTGCTTAGGGCTACATCAACAGCAAACAAACCATAGAGATAGAACTTGAAACTGCTTTATTGTGTCAAGTTTCAAAGAGCTAGCACAAACCGTGTTTGATTTAGAGTTCCAAATACTTGTATCCCTATAGGAGAAAACAGAGTGAAACCTCAAAATGAAACCGGTTACTGCCAACGAACTGTTTAACCTAGAAGAACGAAATTTGGCGAGCCAAGTGGGATTGGTGTACTGATCATTACCTGAAAGTTTCATCAAGATTGGGTGAAAAAGTGTGTGCTGAGATTTCAGGCAACTCGTAGTTTTTTGGAAGCTTGGCAGGCCCTTTCCATGAAATTGATTCTCGCCAGTCTCTGCTTAGGGCTACGTCAACAGCAAACAAACCATAGAGATAGAACTTGAAACTGCTTTTTTGTGTCAAGTTTCAAAGAGCTAGCACAAACCGTGTTTGATTTAGAGTTCCAAATACATGTATCCCTATAGGAGAAAACAGAGTGAAACCTCAAAATGAAACCGGTTACTGCCAACGAACGGTTTAACCTAGAAGAACGAAATTTGGCGAGCCAAGTGGGATTGGTGTACTGATCATTACCTGAAAGTCTCATCAAGATTGGGTGAAAAAGTGTGTGCTGAGATTTCGGGCAACTCGTAGTTTTTTGGAAGCTTGGCAGGCCCTTTCCATGAAAGTGATTCTCGCCAGTCTCTGCTTAGGGCTACATCAACATCAAACAAACCATAGAGATAGAACTTGAAACTGCTTTATTGTGTCAAGTTTCAAAGAGCTAGCACAAACCTTGTTTGATTTAGAGTTCCAAATACATGTATCCCTATAGGAGAAAACAGAGTAAAACCTCAAAATGAAACCGATTACTACCAACGAACGGTTTAACCTAGAAGAACGAAATTTGGCGAGCCAAGTGGGATTGGTGTACTGATCATTACCTGAAAGTTTCATCAAGATTGGGTGAAAAAGGGTGTGCTGAGATTTCAGGCAACTCGTAGTTTTTTGAAACCTTGGCAGGCCCTTTCCATGAAAGTGATTCTCGCCAGTCGCTGCTTAGGGCTACATCAACAGCAAACAAACCATAGAGATAGAACTTGAAACTGCTTTATTGTGTCAAGTTTCAAAGATCTAGCACAAACCGTGTTTGATTTAGAGTTCCAAATACATGTATCGCTATAGGAGAAAACAGAGTGAAACCTGAAAATGAAACCGGTTACTGCCAACGAACGGTTTAACCTAGAAGAACGAAATTTGGCAAGCCAAGTGGGATTGGTGTACTGATCATTACCTGAAAGTTTCATCAAGATTGGGTGAAAAAGGGTGTGCTGAGATTTCAGGCAACTCGTAGTTTTTTGGAAGCTTGGCAGGCCCTTTCAATGAAAGTGATTCTCGCCAGTCTCTGCTTAGGGCTACATCAACAGCAAACAAACCATAGAGATAGAACTTGAAACTGCTTTATTGTGTCAAGTTTCAAAGAGCTAGCACAAACCGTGTTTGATTTAGAGTTCCAAATATTTGTATCCGTATAGGAGAAAACAGAGTGAAACCTCAAAATGAAACCGGTTGCTGCCAACGAACGG
Organism: Ictidomys tridecemlineatus; assembly: GCF_052094955.1. NCBI lineage: Eukaryota > Metazoa > Chordata > Mammalia > Rodentia > Sciuridae > Ictidomys > Ictidomys tridecemlineatus. The sequence goes on from NW_027523593.1 coordinate 7,272, forward strand.
TTTAACCTAGAAGAACGAAATTTGGCGAGCCAAGTGGGATTGGTGTACTGATCATTACCTGAAAGTTTCATCAAGATTGGGTGAAATAGGGTGTGCTGAGATTTTAGGCAACTCGTAGTTTTTTGGAAGCTTGGCAGGCCCTTTCCATGAAAGTGATTCTCGCCAGTCTCTGCTTAGGGCTACATCAACAGCAAACAAACCATAGAGATAGAACTTGAAACTGCTTTATTGTGTCAAGTTTCAAAGAGCTAGCACAAACCGTGTTTGATTTAGAGTTCCAAATACATGTATCCCTATAGGAGAAAACAGAGTGAAAACTCAAAATGAAACCGGTTACTGCCAACGAACAGTTTAACCTAAAAGAACGAAATTTGGCGAGCCAAGTGGGATTGGTGTACTGATCATTACCTGAAAGTTTCATCAACATTGGGTGAAAAAGGGTGTGCTGAGATTTCAGGCTACTCGTAGTTTTTTGAAAGCTTGGCAGGCCCTTTCCATGAAAGTGATTCTCGCCTGTCTCTGCTTAGGGCTACATCAACAGCAAACAAACCATAGAGATAGCACTTGAAACTGCTTTATTTTGTCAAGTTTCAAAGAGCTAGCACAAACCGTGTTTGATTTAGAGTTCCAAATACATGTATCCCTATAGGAGAAAACAGAGTGAAACCTCAAAATGAAACCGGTTACTGCCAACGAACGGTTTAACCTAGAAGAACGAAATTTGGCGAGCCAAGTGGGATTGGTGTACTGATCATTACCTGAAAGCTTCATCAAAATTGGGTGAAAAAGTGTTTGCTGAGATTTCAGGCAACTCGTAGTTTTTTGGAAGCTTGGCAGGCCCTTTCCATGAAAGTGATTCTCGCCAGTCTCTGCTTAGGGCTACATCAACAGCAAACAAACCATAGAGATAGAACTTGAAACTGCTTTATTGTGTCAAGTTTCAAAGAGCTAGCACAAACGGTGTTTGATTTAGAGTTCCAAATACATTTATCGCTATAGGAGAAAACAGAGTGAAACCTCAAAATGAAACCGGTTACTGCCAACGAACGGTTTAACCTAGAAGAACGAAATTTGGCGAGCCAAGTGGGATTGGTGTACTGATCAATACCTGAAAGTTTCATCAAGATTGGGTAAAAAAGTGTGTGCTGAGATTTCAGGCAACTCGTAGTTTTTTGGAAGCTTGGCAGGCCCTTTCCATGAAAGTGATTCTCGCCAGTCTCTGCTTAGGGCTACATCAACAGCAAACAAACCATAGAGATAGAACTTGAAACTGCTTTATTGTGTCAAGTTTCAAAGAGCTAGCACAAACCGTGTTTGATTTAGAGTTCCAAATACATGTATCGCTATAGGAGAAAACAGAGTGAAACCTCAAAATGAAACCGGTTACTGCCAACGAACGGTTTAACCTAGAAGAACGAAATTTGGCGAGCCAAGTGGGATTGGTGTACTGATCATTACCTGAAAGTTTCATCAAGATTGGGTGAAAAAGGGTGTGCTGATATTTCAGGTAACTCGTAGTTTTTTGGAAGCTTGGCAGGCCCTTTCCATGAAAGTGATTCTCGCCAGTCTCTGCTTAGGGCTACATCAACAGCAAACAAACCATAGAGATAGAACTTGAAACTGCTTTATTGTGTCAAGTTTCAAAGAGCTAGCACAAACCGTGTTTGATTTAGAGTTCCAAATACATGTATCCCTATAGGAGAAAACAGAGTGAAACCTCAAAATGAAACCGGTTACTGCCAACGAACGGTTTAACGTAGAAGAACGAAATTTGGCGAGGAAAGTGGGATTGGTGTACTGATCATTACCTGAAAGTTTCATCAAGATTGGGTGAAATAGGGTGTGCTGAGATTTTAGGCAACTCGTAGTTTTTTGGAAGCTTGGCAGGCCCTTTCCATGAAAGTGATTCTCGCCAGTCTCTGCTTAGGGCTACATCAACAGCAAACAAACCATAGAGATAGAACTTGAAACTGCTTTATTGTGTCAAGTTTCAAAGAGCTAGCACAAACCGTGTTTGATTTAGAGTTCCAAATACATGTATCCCTATAGGAGAAAACAGAGTGAAAACTCAAAATGAAACCGGTTACTGCCAACGAACAGTTTAACCTAAAAGAACGAAATTTGGCGAGCCAAGTGGGATTGGTGTACTGATCATTACCTGAAAGTTTCATCAACATTGGGTGAAAAAGGGTGTGCTGAGATTTCAGGCTACTCGTAGTTTTTTGAAAGCTTGGCAGGCCCTTTCCATGAAAGTGATTCTCGCCTGTCTCTGCTTAGGGCTACATCAACAGCAAACAAACCATAGAGATAGCACTTGAAACTGCTTTATTTTTTCAAGTTTCAAAGAGCTAGCACAAACCGTGTTTGATTTAGAGTTCCAAATACATGTATCCCTATAGGAGAAAACAGAGTGAAACCTCAAAATGAAACCGGTTACTGCCAACGAACGGTTTAATCTAGAAGAACGAAATTTGGCGAGCCAAGTGGGATTGGTGTACTTATCATTACCTGAAAGCTTCATCAAGATTGGGTGAAAAAGTGTTTGCTGAGATTTCAGGCAACTCGTAGTTTTTTGGAAGCTTGGCAGGCCCTTTCCATGAAAGTGATTCTAGCCAGTCTCTGCTTAGGGCTACATCAACAGCAAACAAACCATAGAGATAGAACTTGAAACTGCTTTTTTGTGTCAAGTTTCAAAGAGCTAGCACAAACCGTGTTTGATTTAGAGTTCCAAATACATGTATCCCTATAGGAGAAAACAGAGTGAAACCTCAAAATGAAACCGGTTACTGCCAACGAACGGTTTAACCTAGAAGAACGAAATTTGGCGAGCCAAGTGGGATTGGTGTACTGATCATTCCTGAAAGTCTCATCAAGATTGGGTGAAAAAGTGTGTGCTGAGATTTCGGGCAACTCGTAGTTTTTTGGAAGCTTGGCAGGCCCTTTCCATGAAAGTGATTCTCGCCAGTCTCTGCTTAGGGCTACATCAACATCAAACAAACCATAGAGATAGAACTTGAAACTGCTTTATTGTGTCAAGTTTCAAAGAGCTAGCACAAACCGTGTTTGATTTAGAGTTCCAAATACATGTATCCCTATAGGAGAAAACAGAGTAAAACCTCAAAATGAAACCGATTACTACCAACGAACGGTTTAACCTAGAAGAACGAAATTTGGCGAGCCAAGTGGGATTGGTGTACTGATCATTACCTGAAAGTTTCATCAAGATTGGGTGAAAAAGGGTGTGCTGAGATTTCAGGCAACTCGTAGTTTTTTGAAACCTTGGCAGGCCCTTTCCATGAAAGTGATTCTCGCCAGTCGCTGCTTAGGGCTACATCAACAGCAAACAAACCATAGAGATAGAACTTGAAACTGCTTTATTGTGTCAAGTTTCAAAGAGCTAGCACAAACCGTGTTTGATTTAGAGTTCCAAATACATGTATCCCTATAGGAGAAAACAGTGTGAAACCTCAAAATGAAACCGGTTACTGCCAACGAACGGTTTAATCTAGAAGAACGAAATTTGGCGAGCCAAGTGGAATTGGTGTACTTATCATTACCTGAAAGTTTCATCAAGATTGGGTGAAAAAGTGTGTGCTGAGATTTCAGGCAACTCGTAGTTTTTTGGAAGCTTGGCAGGCCCTTTCCATGAAAGTGATTCTCGCCAGTCTCTGCTTAGGGCTACATCAACAGCAAACAAACCATAGAGATAGAACTTGAAACTGCTTTATTGTGTCAAGTTTCAAAGAGCTAGCACAAACCGTGTTTGATTTCGAGTTCCAAATACATGTATCCCTATAGGAGAAAACAGAGTGAAACCTCAAAATGAAACCGGTTACTGCCAACGAACGGTTTAACCTAGAAGAACGAAATTTGGCGAGCCAAATGGGATTTGTGTACTTATCATTACCTGAAAGTTTCATCAAGATTGGGTGAAAAAGTGTGTGCTGAGATTTCAGGCAACTCGTAATTTTTTGAAACCTTGGCAGGCCCTTTCCATGAAAGTGATTCTCGCCAGTCTCTGCTTAGGGCTACATCAACAGCAAAAAAACCATAGAGATAGAACTTGAAACTGCTTTATTGTGTCAAGTTTCAAAGAGCTAGCACAAACCGTGTTTGATTTAGAGTTCCAAATACATGTATCCCTATAGGAGAAAACAGAGTGAAACCTCAAAATGAAACCGGTTACTGCCAACGAACGGTTTAACCTAGAAGAACGAAATTTGGCGAGCCAAGTGGGATTGGGGTACTGATCATTACCTGAAAGTTTCATCAAGATTGGGTGAAAAATTGTGTGCTGAGATTTCGGGCAACTCGTAGTTTTTTGGAAGCTTGGCAGGCCCTTTCCATGAAAGTGATTCTCGCCAGTCTCTGCTTAGGGCTACATCAACAGTAAACAAACCATAGAGATAGAACTTGAAACTGCTTTATTGTGTCAGGTTTCAAAGAGCTAGCACATACCGTGTTTGATTTAAAGTTCCAAATACATGTATCCCTATAGGAAAAAACAGACTAAAACCTCAAAATGAAACCGGTTACTGCCAACGAACGGTTTAACCTAGAAGAACGAAATTTGGCAAGCCAAGTGGGATTGGTGTACTGATCATTACCTGAAAGTTTCATCAAGATTGGGTGAAAAAGGGTGTGCTGAGATTTCAGGCAACTCGTAGTTTTTTGAAACCTTGGCAGGCCCTTTCCATGAAAGTGATTCTCGCCAGTCTCTGCTTAGGGCTACATCAACAGCAAACAAACCATAGAGATAGAACTTGAAACTGCTTTATTGTGTCAAGTTTCAAAGAGCTAGCACAAACCGTGTTTGATTTAGAGTTCCAAATACATGTATCCCTATAGGAGAAAACAGAGTGAAACCTCAAAATGAAACCGGTTACTGCCAACGAACGGTTTAACCTAGAAGAAGGAAATTTGGCGAGCCAAGTGGGATTGGTGTACTGATCATTACCTGAAAGTTTCATCAAGATTGGGTGAAAAAGTGTGTGCTGAGATTTCAGGCAACTCGTAGTTTTTTGGAAGCTTGGCAGGCCCTTTCCATGAAAGTGATTCTCGCCTGTGTCTGCTTAGGGCTACATCAACAGCAAACAAAGCATAGAGATAGAACTTGAAACTGCTTTATTGTGTCAAGTTTCAAAGAGCTAGCACAAACCGTGTTTGATTTAGAGTTCCAAATACATGTATCCCTATAGGAGAAAACAGAGTGAAACCTCAAAATGAAACCGGTTACTGCCAACGAACTGTTTAACCTAGAAGAACGAAATTTGGCGAGCCAAGTGGGATTGGTGTACTGATAATTACCTGAAAGTTTCATCAAGATTGGATGAAAAAGTGTGTGCTGAGATTTCAGGCAACTCGTAGTTTTTTGGAAGCTTGGCAGGCCCTTTCCATGAAAGTGATTCTCGCCAGTCTCTGCAAGGGCTACATCAAAAGCAAACAAACCATATAGATAGAACTTGAAACTGCTTTATTGTGTCATGCTTCAAAGAGCTAGCACAAACCGTGTTTGATTTAGAATTCCAAATACATGTATCCCTATAGGAGAAAACAGAGTGAAACCTCAAAATGAAACCGCTTACTGCCAACGAACGGTTTAACCTAGAAGAACGAAATTTGGCGAGCCAAGTGGGATTGGTGGACTGATCATTACCTGAAAGTTTCATCAAGATTGGGTGAAAAAGGGTGTGCTGAGATTTCAGGCAACTCGTAGTTTTTTGGAAGCTTGGCAGGCGCTTTCCATGAAATTGATTCTCGCCAGTCTCTGCTTAGGGCTACATCAACAGCAAACAAACCATAGAGATAGAACTTGAAACTGCTTTATTGTGTCAAGTTTCAAAGAGCTAGCACAAACCATGTTTGATTTAGAGTTCCAAATACATGTATCCCTATAGGAGAAAACAGAGTGAAACCTCAAAATGAAACCGGTTACTGCCAACGAACGGTTTAACCTAGAAGAACGAAATTTGGCGAGCCAAGTGGAATTGGTGTACTGATCATTACCTGAAAGTTTCATCAAGATTGGGTGAAAAAGTGTTTGCTGAGATTTCAGGCAACTCGTAGTTTTTTGAAACCTTGGCAGGCCCTTTCCATGAAAGTGATTCTCGCCAGTCTCTGCTTAGGGCTACATCAACAGCAAACAAACCATAGAGATAGAACTTGAAACTGCTTTATTTTGTCAAGTTTCAAAGAGCTAGCACAAACCGTGTTTGATTTAGAGTTTCCAATACATGTATCCCTATAGGAGAAAACAGAGTGAAACCTCAAAATGAAACCGGTTACTGCCAACGAACGGTTTAACCTAGAAGAACGAAATTTGGCGAGCCAAGTGGGATTGGGGTACTGATCATTACCTGAAAGTTTCATCAAGATTGGGTGAAAAAGTGTGTGCTGAGATTTCGGGCAATTTGTAGTTTTTTGGAAGCTTGGCAGGCCCTTTCCATGAAAGTGATTCTCGCCAGTCTCTGCTTAGGGCTACATCAACAGCAAACAAACCATAGAGATAGAACTTGAAACTGCTTTATTGTGTCAAGTTTCAAAGAGCTAGCACAAACCGTGTTTGATTTAGAGTTCCAAATACTTGTATCCCTATAGGAGAAAACAGAGTGAAACCTCAAAATGAAACCGGTTACTGCCAACGAACTGTTTAACCTAGAAGAACGAAATTTGGCGAGCCAAGTGGGATTGGTGTACTGATCATTACCTGAAAGTTTCATCAAGATTGGGTGAAAAAGTGTGTGCTGAGATTTCAGGCAACTCGTAGTTTTTTGGAAGCTTGGCAGGCCCTTTCCATGAAAGTGATTCTGGCCAGTCTCTGCTTAGGGCTACATCAACAGCAAACAAACCAGAGAGATAGAACTTGAAACTGCTTTTTTGTGTCAAGTTTCAAAGAGCTAGCACAAACCGTGTTTGATTTAGAGTTCCAAATACATGTATCCCTATAGGAGAAAACAGAGTGAAACCTCAAAATGAAACCAGTTACTGCCAACGAACGGTTTAACCTAGAAGAACGAAATTTGGCGAGCCAAGTGGGATTGGTGTACTGATCATTACCTGAAAGTTTCATCAAGATTGGGTGAAAAAGTGTGTGCTGAGATTTCGGGCAACTCGTAGTTTTTTGGAAGCTTGGCAGGCCCTTTCCATGAAAGTGATTCTCGCCAGTCTCTGCTTAGGGCTACATCAACAGCAAACAAACCATAGAGATAGAACTTGAAACTGCTTTATTGTGTCAAGTTTCAAAGAGCTAGCACAAACCGTGTTTGATTTAGAGTTCCAAATACATGTATCCCTATAGGAGAAAACAGAGTGAAACCTCAAAATGAAACCGGTTACTGCCAACGAACGGTTTAACCTAGAAGAACGAAATTTGGCGAGCCAAGTGGGATTGGTGTACTGATCATTACCTGAAAGTTTCATCAAGATTGGGTGAAAAAGTGTGTGCTGAGATTTCGGGCAACTCGTAGTTTTTTGGAAGCTTGGCAGGCCCTTTCCATGAAAGTGATTCTCGCCAGTCTCTGCTTAGGGCTACATCAACAGCAAACAAACCATAGAGATAGAACTTGAAACTGCTTTATTGTGTCAAGTTTCAAAGAGCTAGCACAAACCGTGTTTGATTTAGAGTTCCAAATACATGTATCCCTATAGGAGAAAACAGAGTAAAACCTCAAAATGAAACCGATTACTACCAACGAACGGTTTAACCTAGAAGAACGAAATTTGGCGAGCCAAGTGGGATTGGTGTACTGATCATTACCTGAAAGTTTCATCAAGATTGGGTGAAAAAGTGTGTGCTTAGATTTCAGGCAACTCGTAGTTTTTTGGAAGCTTGGCAGGCCCTTTCCATGAAAGTGATTCTCGCCAGTCTCTGCTTAGGGCTACATCAACAGCAAACAAACCATAGAGATAGAACTTGAAACTGCTTTATTGTGTCAAGTTTCAAAGAGCTAGAACAAACCGTGTTTGATTTAGAGTTCCAAATACATGTATCCCTATAGGAGAAAACAGAGTGAAACCTCAAAATGAAACCGGTTACTGCCAACGAACGGTTTAACCTAGAAGAAGGAAATTTGGCGAGCCAAGTGAAATTGGTGTACTGATCATTACCTGAATGTTTCATCAAGATTGGGTGAAAAAGTCTTTGCTGAGATTTCAGGCAACTCGTAGTTTTTTGAAACCTTGGCAGGCCCTTTCCATGAAAGTGATTCTCGCCAGTCTCTGCTTAGGGCTACATCAACAGCAAACAAACCAAGAGATAGAACTTGAAACTGCTTTATTGTTTCAAGTTTCAAAGAGCTAGCACAAACCGTGTTTGATTTAGAGTTTCCAATACATGTATCCCTATAGGAGAAAACAGAGTGAAACCTCAAAATGAAACCGGTTACTGCCAACGAACGGTTTAAACTAGAAGAACGAAATTTGGCGAGCCTAGTGGGATTGGTGTACTGATCATTACCTGAAAGTTTCATCAAGATTGGGTGAACAAGGGTGTGCTGAGATTTCAGGCAACTCGTAGTTTTTTGGAAGCTTGGCAGGCCCTTTCCATGAAAGTGATTCTCGCCAGTCTCTGCTTAGGGCTACATCAACAGCAAACAAACCATAGAGATAGAACTTGAAACTGCTTTATTGTGTCAAGTTTCAAAGAGCTAGCACAAACCGTGTTTGATTTAGAGTTCCAAATACATGTATTCCTATAGGAGAAAACAGAGTGAAACCTCAAAATGAAACCGGTTACTACCAACGAACGGTTTAACCTAGAAGAACGAAATTTGGCAAGCCAAGTGGGATTGGTGTACTTATCATTACCTGAAAGTTTCATCAAGATTGGGTGAAAAAGTGTGTGCCGAGATTTCAGGCAACTCGTAGTTTTTTGGAAGCTTGGCAGGCCCTTTCCATGAAAGTGATTCTCGCCAGTCTCTGCTTAGGGCTACATCAACAGCAAACAAACCATAGAGATAGAACTTGAAACTGCTTTATTGTGTCAAGTTTCAAAGAGCTAGCACAAACCGTGTTTGATTTCGAGTTCCAAATACATGTATCCCTATAGGAGAAAACAGAGTGAAACCTCAAAATGAAACCGGTTACTGCCAACGAACGGTTTAACCTAGAAGAACGAAATTTGGCGAGCCAAGTGGGATTGGGGTACTGATCATTACCTGAAAGTTTCATCAAGATTGGGTGAAAAAGTGTGTGCTGAGATTTCGGGCAATTTGTAGTTTTTTGGAAGCTTGGCAGGCCCTTTCCATGAAAGTGATTCTCGCCAGTCTCTGCTTAGGGCTACATCAACAGCAAACAAACCATAGAGTTAGAACTTGAAACTGCTTTATTGTGTCAAGTTTCAAAGAGCTAGCACAAACCGTGTTTGATTTAGAGTTCCAAATACTTGTATCCCTATAGGAGAAAACAGAGTGAAACCTCAAAATGAAACCGGTTACTGCCAACGAACTGTTTAACCTAGAAGAACGAAATTTGGCAAGCCAAGTGGGATTGGTGTACTGATCATTACCTGAAAGTTTCATCAAGATTGGGTGAAAAAGTGTGTGCTGAGATTTCAGGCAACTCGTAGTTTTTTGGAAGCTTGGCAGGCCCTTTCCATGAAAGTGATTCTGGCCAGTCTCTGCTTAGGGCTACATCAACAGCAAACAAACCATAGAGATAGAACTTGAAACTGCTTTTTTGTGTCAAGTTTCAAAGAGCTAGCACAAACCGTGTTTGATTTAGAGTTCCAAATACATGTATCCCTATAGGAGAAAACAGAGTGAAACCTCAAAATGAAACCGGTTACTGCCAACGAACAGTTTAACCTAGAAGAACGAAATTTGGCGAGCCAAGTGGGATTGGTGTACTGATCATTACCTGAAAGTTTCATCAAGATTGGGTGAAAAAGTGTGTGCTGAGATTTCGGGCAACTCGTAGTTTTTTGGAAGCTTGGCAGGCCCTTTCCATGAAAGTGATTCTCGCCAGTCTCTGCTTAGGGCTACATCAACAGCAAACAAACCATAGAGATAGAACTTGAAACTGCTTTATTGTGTCAAGTTTCAAAGAGCTACCACAAACCGTGTTTGATTTAGAGTTCCAAATACATGTATCCCTATAGGAGAAAACAGAGTAAAACCTCAAAATGAAACCGATTACTACCAACGAACGGTTTAACCTAGAAGAACGAAATTTGGCGAGCCAAGTGGGATTGGTGTACTGATCATTACCTGAAAGTTTCATCAAGATTGGGTGAAAAAGGGTGTGCTGAGATTTCAGGCAACTCGTAGTTTTTTGAAACCTTGGCAGGCCCTTTCCATGAAAGTGATTCTCGCCAGTTGCTTCTTAGGGCTACATCAACAGCAAACAAACCATAGAGATAGAACTTGAAACTGCTTTATTGTGTCAAGTTTCAAAGAGCTAGCACAAACCGTGTTTGATTTAGAGTTCCAAATACATGTATCCATATAGGAGAAAACAGTGTGAAACCTCAAAATGAAACCGGTTACTGCCAACGAACGGTTTAACCTAGAAGAACGAAATTTGGCGAGCCAAGTGGAATTGGTGTACTTATCATTACCTGAAAGTTTCATCAAGATTGGGTGAAAAAGTGTGTGCTGAGATTTTAGGCAACTCGTAGTTTTTTGGAAGCTTGGCAGGCCCTTTCCATGAAAGTGATTCTCGCCAGTCTCTGCTTAGGGCTACATCAACAGCAAACAAACCATAGAGATAGAACTTGAAACTGCTTTATTGTGTCAAGTTTCAAAGAGCTAGCACAAACCGTGTTTGATTTAGAGTTCCAAATACATGTATCCTTATAGGAGAAAACAGAGTGAAACCTCAAAATGAAACCGGTTACTGCCAACGAACGGTTTAACCTAGAAGAACGAAATTTGGCGAGCCAAGTGGGATTGGTGTACTGATCATTACCTGAAAGTTTCATCAAGATTGGGTGAAAAAGTGTTTGCTGAGATTTCAGGAAACTCGTAGTTTTTTGGAAGCTTGGCAGGCCCTTTCCATGAAAGTGATTCTCACCAGTCTCTGCTTAGGGCTACATCAACAGCAAACAAACCATAGAGATAGAACTTGAATCTGCTTTATTGTGTCAAGTTTCAAAGAGCTAGCACAAAAGGTGTTTGATTTAGAGTTCCAAATACATTTATCGCTATACGAGAAAACAGAGTGAAACCTCAAAATGAAACCGGTTACTGCCAACGAACAGTTTAACCTAGAAGAACGAAATTTGGCGAGCCAAGTGGGATTGGTGTACTGATCATTACCTGAAAGTTTCATCAAGATTGGGTGAAAAAGGGTGTGCTGAGATTTCAGGCAACTCGTAGTTTTTTGGAAGCTTGGCAGGCCCTTTCCATGAAAGTGATTCTCGCCAGTCTCTGCTTAGGGCTACATCAACAGCAAACAAACCAGAGATATAGAACTTGAAACTGCTTTATTGTGTCAAGTTTCAAAGAGCTAGCACAAACCGTGTTTGATTTAGAGTTCCAAATACATGTATCCCTATAGGAGAAAACAGAGTGAAACCTCAAAATGAAACCGGTTACTGCCAAGGAAAGGTTTAACCTAGAAGAAAGAAATTTGGCGAGCCAAGTGGGATTGGTGTACTGATCATTACCTGAAAGTTTCATCAAAATTGGGTGAAAAAGTGTGTGCTGAGATTTCAGGCAACTCATAGTTTTTTGGAATCTTGGCAGGCCCTTTCCATGAAAGTGATTCTCGCCTGTCTCTGCTTAGGGCTACATCAACAGCAAACAAACCATAGAGATAGAACTTGAAACTGCTTTATTGAGTCAAGTTTCAAAGAGCTAGCACAAACCGTGTTTGATTTAGAGTTCCAAATACATGTATTTCTATAGGAGAAAACAGAGTGAAACCTCAAAATGAAACCGGTTACTGCCAACGAACAGTTTAACCTAGAAGAACGAAATTTGGCGAGCCAAGTGGGATTGGTGTACTGATCATTACCTGAAAGTTTCATCAACATTGGGTGAAAAAGGGTGTGCTGAGATTTCAGGCTACTCGTAGTTTTTTGAAAGCTTGGCAGGCCCTTTCCATGAAAGTGATTCTCGCCAGTCTCTGCTTAGGGCTACATCAACAGCAAACAAACCATAGAGATAGAACTTGAAACTGCTTTTTTGTGTCAAGTTTCAAAGAGCTAGCACAAACCGTGTTTGATTTAGAGTTCCAAATACATGTATCCCTATAGGAGAAAACAGAGTGAAACCTCAAAATGAAACCGGTTACTGCCAACGAACAGTTTAACCTAGAAGAACGAAATTTGGCGAGCCAAGTGGGATTGGTGTACTGATCATTACCTGAAAGTTTCATCAAGATTGGGTGAAAAAGTGTGTGCTGAGATTTCGGGCAACTCGTAGTTTTTTGGAAGCTTGGCAGGCCCTTTCCATGAAAGTGATTCTCGCCAGTCTCTGCTTAGGGCTACATCAACAGCAAACAAAACATAGAGATAGAACTTGAAACTGCTTTATTGTGTCAAGTTTCAAAGAGCTAGCACAAACCGTGTTTGATTTAGAGTTCCAAATACATGTATCCCTATAGGAGAAAACAGAGTAAAACCTCAAAATGAAACCGATTACTACCAACGAACGGTTTAACCTAGAAGAACGAAATTTGGCGAGCCAAGTGGGATTGGTGTACTGATCATTACCTGAAAGTTTCATCAAGATTGGGTGAAAAAGGGTGTGCTGAGATTTCAGGCAACTCGTAGTTTTTTGAAACCTTGGCAGGCCCTTTCCATGAAAGTGATTCTCGCCAGTTGCTTCTTAGGGCTACATCAACAGCAAACAAACCATAGAGATAGAACTTGAAACTGCTTTATTGTGTCAAGTTTCAAAGAGCTAGCACAAACCGTGTTTGATTTAGAGTTCCAAATACATGTATCCATATAGGAGAAAACAGTGTGAAACCTCAAAATGAAACCGGTTACTGCCAACGAACGGTTTAACCTAGAAGAACGAAATTTGGCGAGCCAAGTGGAATTGGTGTACTTATCATTACCTGAAAGTTTCATCAAGATTGGTTGAAAAAGTGTGTGCTGAGATTTCAGGCAACTCGTAGTTTTTTGGAAGCTTGGCAGGCCCTTTCCATGAAAGTGATTCTCGCCAGTCTCTGCTTAGGGCTACATCAACAGCAAACAAACCATAGAGATAGAACTTGAAACTGCTTTATTGTGTCAAGTTTCAAAGAGCTAGCACAAACCGTGTTTGATTTAGAGTTCCAAATACATGTATCCTTATAGGAGAAAACAGAGTGAAACCTCAAAATGAAACCGGTTACTGCCAACGAACGGTTTAACCTAGAAGAACGAAATTTGGCGAGCCAAGTGGGATTGGTGTACTGATCATTACCTGAAAGTTTCATCAAGATTGGGTGAAAAAGTGTGTGCTGAGATTTCAGGCTACACGTAGTTTTTTGGAAGCTTGGCAGGCCCTTTCCATGAAAGTGATTCTCGCCAGTCTCTGCTTAGGGCTACATCAACAGCAAACAAACCATAGAGATAGAACTTGAAACTGCTTTATTGTGTCAAGTTTCAAAGAGCTAGCACAAACCGTGTTTGATTTAGAGTTCCAAACACATGTATCCCTATAGGAGAAAACAGAGTGAAACCTCAAAATGAAACCGGTTACTGCCAACGAACAGTTTAACCTAGAAGAACGAAATTTGGCGAGCCAAGTGGGATTGGTGTACTGATCATTACCTGAAAGTTTCATCAACATTGGGTGAAAAAGGGTGTGCTGAGATTTCAGGCTATTCGTAGTTTTTTGAAAGCTTGGCAGGCCCTTTCCATGAAAGTGATTCTCGCCAGTCTCTGCTTAGGGCTACATCAACAGCAAACAAACCATAGAGATAGAACTTGAACCTGCTTTATTGTGTCAAGTTTCAAAGAGCTAGCACAAACCGTGTTTGATTTAGAGTTCCAAATACATGTATCCCTATAGGAGAAAACAGAGTGAAACCTCAAAATGAAACCGGTTACTGCCAACGAACGGTTTAACCTAGAAGAACGAAATTTGGCGAGCCAAGTGGGATTGGTGTACTGATCATTACCTGAAAGTTTCATCAAGATTGGGTGAAAAAGGGTGTGCTGAGATTTCGGGGAACTCGTAGTTTTTTGGAAGCTTGGCAGGCCCTTTCCATGAAAGTGATTCTCGCCAGTCTCTGCTTAGGGCTACATCAACAGCAAACAAACCAGAGAGATAGAACTTGAAACTGCTTTATTGTGTCAAGTTTCAAAGAGCTAGCACAAACCGTGTTTGATTTAGAGTTCCAAATACATGTATCCCTATAGGAGAAAACAGAGTGAAACCTCAAAATGAAACCGGTTACTGCCAACGAACAGTTTAACCTAGAAGAACGAAATTTGGCGAGCCAAGTGGGATTGGTGTACTGATCATTACCTGAAAGTTTCATCAAGATTGGGTGAAAAAGTGTGTGCTGAGATTTCAGGCTACACGTAGTTTTTTGAAAGCTTGGCAGGCCCTTTCCATGAAAGTGATTCTCGCCTGTCTATGCTTAGGGCTACATCAACAGCAAACAAACCATAGAGATGGAACTTGAAACTGCTTTATTGTGTCAAGTTTCAAAGAGCTAGCACAAACCGTGTTTGATTTAGAGTTCCAAATACATGTATTCCTATAGGAGAAAACAGAGTGAAACCTCAAAATGAAACAGGTTCCTGCCAACGAACGGTTTAACCTAGAAGAACGAAATTTGGCGAGCCAAGTGGGATTGGTGTACTTATCATTACCTGAAAGTTTCATCAAGATTGGGTGAAAAAGTGTGTGCTGAGATTTCTGGCAACTCGTAGTTTTTTGGAAGCTTGGCAGGCCCTTTCCATGAAAGTGATTCTCGCCAGTCTCTGCTTAGGGCTACATCAACAGCAAACAAACCATAGAGATAGAACTTGAAACTGCTTTATTGTGTCAAGTTTCAAAGAGCTAGCACAAACCGTGTTTGATTTCGAGTTCCAAATACATGTATCCCTATAGGAGAAAACAGAGTGAAACCTCAAAATGAAACCGGTTACTGCCAACAAACGGTTTAACCTAGAAGAACGAAATTTGGCAAGCCAAGTGGGATTGGGGTACTGATCATTACCTGAAAGTTTCATCAAGATTGGGTGAAAAAGTGTGTGCTGAGATTTCAGGCAACTCGTAGTTTTTTGGAAGCTTGGCAGGCCCTTTCCATGAAAGTGATTCTCGCCAGTCACTGCTTAGGGCTACATCAACAGTAAACAAACCATAGAGATAGAACTTGAAACTGCTTTATTTTGTCAAGTTTCAAAGAGCTAGCACAAACCGTGTTTGATTTAGAGTTCCAAATACATGTATCGCTATAGGAGAAAACAGAGTGAAACCTCAAAATGAAACCGGTTACTGCCAACGAACGGTTTAACCTAGAAGAACGAAATTTGGCGAGCCAAGTGGGATTGGTGTACTGATCATTACCTGAAAGTTTCATCAAGATTGGGTGAAAAAGGGTGTGCTGAGATTTCAGGAAACTCGTAGTTTTTTGGAAGCTTGGCAGGCCCTTTCCATGAAAGTGATTCTCGCCAGTCTCTGCTTAGGGCTACATCAACAGCAAACAAACCAGAGAGATAGAACTTGAAACTGCTTTATTGTGTCAAGTTTCAAAGAGCTAGCACAAACCGTGTTTGAT
>NW_027523593.1:23137-44875 GCF_052094955.1 Ictidomys tridecemlineatus
GGGATTGGTGTACTGATCATTACCTGAAAGTTTCATCAAGATTGGGGGAAATAGGGTGTGCTGAGATTTCACGCAACTCGTAGTATTTTGGAATCTTGGCAGGCCCTTTCCATGAAAGTGATTCTCGCCAGTCTCTGCTTAGGGCTACATCAACAGCAAACAAACCATAGAGATAGAACTTGAAACTGCTTTATTGTGTCAAGTTTCAAAGAGCTAGCACAAACCGTGTTTGATTTAGAGTTCCCAATACATGTATCCCTATAGGAGAAAACAGAGTGAAACCTCAAAATGAACCGGTTACTGCCAACGAACGGTTTAACATAGAAGAACGAAATTTGGCGAGCCAAGTGGGATTGGTGTACTGATCATTACCTGAAAGTTTCATCAAGATTGGGGAAATAGGGTGTGCTGAGATTTCAGGCAACTCGTAGTTTTTGAATCTTGGCAGGCCCTTTCCATGAAAGTGATTCTCGCCAGTCTCTGCTTAGGGCTACATCAACAGCAAACAAACCATAGAGATACAACTTGAAACTGCTTTATTGTGTCAAGTTTCAAAGAGCTAGCACAAACCGTGTTTGATTTAGAGTTCCCAATACATGTATCCCTATAGGAGAAAACAGAGTGAAACCTCAAAATGAAACCGGTTACTGCCAACGAACGGTTTAACATAGAAGAACGAAATTTGGCGAGCCAAGTGGGATTGGTGTACTGATCATTACCTGAAAGTTTCATCAAGATTGGGGGAAATAGGGTGTGCTGAGATTTCACGCAACTCGTAGTATTTTGGAATCTTGGCAGGCCTTTCCATGAAAGTGATTCTCGCCAGTCTCTGCTTAGGGCTACATCAACAGCAAACAAACCATAGAGATAGAACTTGAAACTGCTTTATTGTGTCAAGTTTCAAAGAGCTAGCACAAACCGTGTTTGATTTAGAGTTCCCAATACATGTATCCCTGTAGGAGAAAACAGAGTGAAACCTCAAAATGAAACCGGTTACTGCCAACGAACGGTTTAACATAGAAGAACGAAATTTGGCGAGCCAAGTGGGATTGGTGTACTGATCATTACCTGAAAGTTTCATCAAGATTGGGGGAAATAGGGTGTGCTGAGATTTCAGGCAACTCGTAGTTTTTTGGAATCTTGGCAGGCCCTTTCCATGAAAGTGATTCTCGCCAGTCTCTGCTTAGGGCTACATCAACAGCAAACAAACCATAGAGATACAACTTGAAACTGCTTTATTGTGTCAAGTTTCAAAGAGCTAGCACAAACCGTGTTTGATTTAGAGTTCCCAATACATGTATCCCTATAGGAGAAAACAGAGTGAAACCTCAAAATGAAATCGGATACTGCCAACGAACGGTTTAACCTAGAAGAACGAAATTTGGCGAGCCAAGTGGGATTGGTGTACTGATCATTATCTGAAAGTTTCATCGAGATTGGGTAAAAAAGTGTTTGCTGAGATTTCAGGCAACTCGTAGTATTTTGGAAGCTTGGCAGGCCCTTTCCATGAAAGTGATTCTCGCCAGTCTCTGCTTAGGGCTACATCAACAGCAAACAAACCATAGAGATGGAACTTGAAACTGCTTTATTGTGTCAAGTTTCAAAGAGCTAGCACAAACCGTGTTTGATTTAGAGTTCCAAATACATGTATCCCTATAGGAGAAAACAGAGTGAAAACCTCAAAATGAAACCGGTTACTGCCCACGAACGGTTTAACCTAGAAGAACGAAATTGGCGAGCCAAGTGGGATTGGTGTACTGATCATTACCTGAAAGTTTCATCAAGATTGGGTGAAAAAGTGTGTGCTGAGATTTCATGCAACTCGTAGTTTTTTGGAAGCTTGGCAGGCCCTTTCCATGAAAGTGATTCTCGCCAGTCTCTGCTTAGGGCTACATCAACAGCAAACAAACCATAGAGATAGAACTTGAAACTGCTTTATTGTGTCATGTTTCAAAGAGCTAGCACAAACCGTGTTTGATTTAGAGTTCCAAATACATGTATCCCTATAGGAGAAAACAGAGTGAAACCTCAAATTGAAACCGGTTACTGCCAAGAACGGTTTAACCTAGAAGAACGAAATTTGGCGAGCCAAGTGGGATTGGTGTACTGATCATTACCTGAAAGTTTCATCAAGATTGGTGAAAAAGGGTGTGCTGAGATTTCAGGAAACTCGTAGTTTTTTGGAAGCTTGGCAGGCCCTTTCTATGAAAGTGATTCTCGCCAGTCTCTGCTTAGGGCTACATCAACAGCAAACAAACCATAGAGATAGAACTTGAAACTGCTTTATTGTGTCAAGTTTCAAAGAGCTAGCACAAACCGTGTTTGATTTAGAGTTCCAAATACATGTATCCCTATAGGAGAAAACAGAGTGAAACCTCAAAATGAAACCGGTTACTGCAAACGAACGGTTTAACCTAGAAGAACGAAATTTGGCGAGCCAAGTGGGATTGGTGTACTGATCATTACCTGAAAGTTTCATCAAGATTGGGTGAAAAAGGGTGTGCTGAGATTTCAGGCAACTCGTAGTTTTTTGGAAGCTTGGCAGGACCTTTCCATGAAAGTGATTCTCGCCAGTCTCTGCTTAGGGCTACATCAACAGCAAACAAACCATAGAGATAGAACTTGAACTGCTTTATTGTGTCAAGTTTCAAAGAGCTAGCACAAACCGTGTTTGATTTAGAGTTCCAAATACATGTATCCCTATAGGAGAAAACAGAGTGAAACCTCAAAATGAAACCGGTTACTGCCAAGGAACGGTTTAACCTAGAAGAACGAAATTTGGCGAGCCAAGTGGGATTGGTGTACTGATCATTACCTGAAAGTTTCATCAAGATTGGGTGAAAAAGTGTGTGCTGAGATTTCGGGCAACTCGTAGTTTTTTGGAATCTTGGCAGGCCCTTTCCATGAAAGTGATTCTCGCCAGTCTCTGCTTAGGGCTACATCAACAGCAAACAATCCATAGAGATAGAACTTGAAACTGCTTTATTGTGTCAAGTTTCAAAGAGCTAGCACAAACCGTGTTTGATTTAGAGTTCCCAATACATGTATCCCTATAGGAGAAAACAGAGTGAAACCTCAAAATGAAACCGGTTACTGCCCACGAACGGTTTAACCTAGAAGAACGAAATTTGGCGAGCCAAGTGGGATTGGTGTACTGATCATTACCTGAAAGTTTCATCGAGATTGGGTAAAAAGTGTTTGCTGAGATTTCAGGCAACTCGTAGTATTTTGGAAGCTTGGCAGGCCCTTCCATGAAGTGATTCTCGCCAGTCTCTGCTTAGGGCTACATCAACAGCAAACAAACCATAGAGATAGAACTTGAAACTCCTTTATTGTGTCAAGTTTCAAAGAGCTAGCACAAACCGTGTTTGATTTAGAGTTCCAAATACATGTATCCCTATAGGAGAAAACAGAGTGAAACCTCAAAATGAAACCGGTTACTGCCAAGGAACGGTTTAACCTAGAAGAACGAAATTTGGCGAGCCAAGTGGGATTGGTGTACTGATCATTACCTGAAAGTTTAATCAAGATTGGTTGAAAAAGTGTATGCTGAGATTTCGGTCAACTTGTAGTTTTTTGGAAGCTTGGCAGGCCCTTTCCATGAAAGTGATTCTCGCCAGTCTCTGCTTAGGGCTACATCAACAGCAAACAAACCATAGAGATAGAACTTGAAACTGCTTTATTGTGTCAAGTTTCAAAGAGCTAGCACAAACCGTGTTTGATTTAGAGTTCCAAATACATGTATCCCTATAGGAGAAAACAGAGTGAAACCTCAAAATGAAACCGGTTACTGCCCACGAACGGTTTAACCTAGAAGAACGAAATTTGGCGAGCCAAGTGGGATTGGTGTACTGATCATTACCTGAAAGTTTCATCAAGATTGGGTGAAAAAGTGTGTGCTGAGATTTCAGGCAACTCGTAGTTTTTTGGAAGCTTGGCAGGCCCTTTCCATGAAAGTGATTCTCGCCAGTCTCTGCTTAGGGCTACATCAACAGCAAACAAACCATAGAGATAGAACTTGAAACTGCTTTATTGTGTCATGTTTCAAAGAGCTAGCACAAACCGTGTTTGATTTAGAGTTCCAAATACATGTATCCCTATAGGAGAAAACAGAGTGAAACCTCAAATTGAAACCGGTTACTGCCAAGAACGGTTTAAACCTAGAAGAACGAAATTTGGTGAGCCAAGTGGGATTGGTGTACTGATCATTACCTGAAAGTTTCATCAAGATTGGTGAAAAAGGGTGTGCTGAGATTTCAGGAAACTCGTAGTTTTTTGGAAGCTTGCAGGCCCTTTCTATGAAAGTGATTCTCACCAGTCTCTGCTTAGGGCTACATCAACAGCAAACAAACCATAGAGATAGAACTTGAAACTGCTTTATTGTGTCAAGTTTCAAAGAGCTAGCACAAACCGTGTTTGATTTAGAGTTCCAAATACATGTATCCCTATAGGAGAAAACAGAGTGAAACCTCAAAATGAAACCGGTTACTGCAAACGAACGGTTTAACCTAGAAGAACGAAATTTGGCGAGCCAAGTGGGATTGGTGTACTGATCATTACCTGAAAGTTTCATCAAGATTGGGTGAAAAAGTGTGTGCTGAGATTTCAGGCAACTCGTAGTTTTTTGGAAGCTTGGCAGGCCCTTTCCATGAAAGTGATTCTCGCCAGTCTCTGCTTAGGGCTACATCAACAGCAAACAAACCATAGAGATAGAACTTGAAACTGCTTTATTGTGTCAAGTTTCAAAGAGCTAGCACAAACCGTGTTTGATTTAGAGTTCCAAATACATGTATCCCTATAGGAGAAAACAGAGTGAAACCTCAAAATGAAACCGGTTACTGCCAATGAACGGTTAACCTAGAAGAACGAAATTTGGCAAGCCAAGTGGGATTTTACTGATCATTACCTGAAAGTTTCATCAAGATTGGGTGAAAAAGTGTTTGCTGAGATTTCAGGCAACTTGTAGTTTTTTGGAAGCTTGGCAGGCCCTTTCCATGAAAGTGATTCTCACAAGTCTCTGCTTAGGGCTACATCAACAGCAAACAAACCATAGAGATAGAACTTGAAACTGCTTTATTGTGTCAAGTTTCAAAGAGCTAGCACAAACCGTGTTTGATTTAGAGTTCCAAATACATGTATCGCTATAGGAGAAAACAGAGTGAAACCTCAAAATGAAACCGGTTACTGCCAACGAACGGTTTAACCTAGAAGAACGAAATTTGGCGAGCCAAGTGGGATTGGTGTACTGATCATTACCTGAAAGTTTCATCAAGATTGGGTGAAAAAGTGTGTGCTGAGATTTCAGGCAAATCGTAGTTTTTGGAATCTTGGCAGGCCCTTTCCATGAAAGTGATTCTCGCCAGTCTCTGCTTAGGGCTACATCAACAGCAAACAAACCATAGAGAAAGAACTTGAAACTGCTTTATTGTGTCAAGTTTCTAAGAGCTAGCACAAACCGTGTTTGATTTAGAGTTCCAAATACATGTATCCCTATAGGAGAAAACAGAGTGAAACCTCAAAATGAAACCGATTACTGCCAACGAACGGTTTAACCTAGAAGAACGAAAATTTGGCGAGCCAAGTGGGATTGGTGTACTGATCATTACCTGAAAGTTTCATCAAGATTGGGTGAAAAAGGGTGTGCTGAGATTTCAGGCAACTCGTAGTTTTTTGGAAGCTTGGCAGGACCTTTCCATGAAAGTGATTCTCGCCAGTCTCTGCTTAGGGCTACATCAACAGCAAACAAACCATAGAGATAGAACTTGAAACTGCTTTATTGTGTCAAGTTTCAAAGAGCTAGCACAAACCGTGTTTGATTTAGATTTCCAAATACATGTATCCCTATAGGAGAAAACAGAGTGAAACCTCAAAATGAAACCGGTTACTGACAACGAACGGTTTAACCTAGAAGAACGAAATTTGGCGAGCCAAGTGGGATTGGTGTACTGATCATTACCTGAAAGTTTCATCAAGATTGGGTGAAAAAGTGTGTGCTGAGATTTCGGGCAACTCGTAGTTTTTTGGAAGCTTGGCAGGCCCTTTCCATGAAAGTGATTCTCGCCAGTCTCTGCTTAGGGCTACATCAACTGCAAACAAACCATAGAGATAGAACTTGAAACTGCTTTATTGTGTCAAGTTTCAAAGAGCTAGCACAAACCGTGTTTGATTTAGAGTTCCAAATACATGTATACCTATAGGAGAAAACAGAGTGAAACCTCAAAATGAAACCGGTTACTGCCAACGAACGGTTTAACCTAGAAGAACGAAATTTGGCGAGCCAAGTGGGATTGGTGTACTGATCATTACCTGAAAGTTTCATCAAGATTGGGTGAAAAAGTGTTTGCTGAGATTTCAGGCAACTCGTAGTTTTTTGGAAGCTTGGCAGGCCCTTTCCATGAAAGTGATTCTCGCCAGTCTCTGCTTAGGGCTACATCAACAGCAACCAAACCATAGAGATAGAACTTGAAACTGCTTTATTGTGTCAAGTTTCAAAGAGCTAGCACAAACAGTGTTTGATTTAGAGTTCCAAATACATGTATCCCTATAGGAGAAAACAGAGTGAAACCTCAAAATGAAACCGGTTACTGCCAACGAACGGTTTAACCTAGAAGAACGAAATTTGGCGAGCCAAGTGGGATTGGTGTACTGATCATTACCTGAAAGTTTCATCAAGATTGGGTGAAAAAGTGTGTGCTGAGATTTCAGGCAACTCGTAGTTTTTTGGAAGCTTGGCAGGCCCTTTCCATGAAAGTGATTCTCGCCAGTCTCTGCTTAGGGCTACATCAACAGCAAACAAACCATAGAGATAGAACTTGAAACTGCTTTATTGTGTCAATTTTCAAAGAGCTAGCACAAACCGTGTTTGATTTAGAGTTCCAAATACATGTATCCCTATAGGAGAAAACAGAGTGAAACCTCAAAATGAAACCGGTTACTGCCAACGAACGGTTTAACCTAGAAGAACGAAATTTGGCGAGCCAAGTGGGATTGGTGTACTGATCATTACCTGAAAGTTTCATCAAGATTGGGTGAAAAAGTGTGTGCTGAGATTTCGGGCAACTCATAGTTTTTTGGAAGCTTGGCAGGCCCTTTCCATGAAAGTGATTCTCGCCAGTCTCTGCTTAGGGCTACATCAACAGCAAACAAACCATAGAGATAGAACTTGAAACTGCTTTATTGTGTCAAGTTTCAAAGAGCTAGCACAAACCGTGTTTGATTTAGAGTTCCAAATACATGTATCCCTATAGGAGAAAACAGAGTGAAACCTCAAAATGAAACCGGTTACTGCCAACGAACGGTTTAACCTAGAAGAACGAAATTTG
Organism: Ictidomys tridecemlineatus; assembly: GCF_052094955.1. Lineage (NCBI taxonomy): Eukaryota > Metazoa > Chordata > Mammalia > Rodentia > Sciuridae > Ictidomys > Ictidomys tridecemlineatus. The sequence goes on from NW_027523593.1 coordinate 30,460, forward strand.
GCGAGCCAAGAGAGTGAAACCTCAAAATGAAACCAGTTACTGCCAACGAACGGTTTAACATAGAAGAACGAAATTTGGCGAGCCAAGTGGGATTGGTGTACTGATCATTACCTGAAAGTTTCATCAAGATTGGGTGAAAAAGGTGTGCTGAGATTTCAGGCGACTCGTAGTTTTTTGGAAGCTTGGCAGGCCCTTTCCATGAAAGTGATTCTCACCAGTCTCTGCTTATGGCTACATCAACAGCAAACAAACCATAGAGATAGAACTTGAAACTGCTTTATTATGTCAAGTTTCAAAGAGCTAGCACAAACTGTGTTTGATTTAGAGTTCCAAATAAATGTATCGCTATAGGAGAAAACAGAGTGAAACCTCAAAATGAAACCGGTTACTGCCAACGAACGGTTTAACCTAGAAGAACGAAATTTGGCGAGCCAAGTGGGATTGGTGTACTGATCATTACCTGAAAGTTTCATCAAGATTGGGTGAAAAAGGGTGTGCTGAGATTTCAGGCAACTCGTAGTTTTTTGGAAGCTTGGCAGGCCCTTTCCATGAAAGTGATTCTCGCCAGTCTCTGCTTAGGGCTACATCAACAGCAAACAAACCATAGAGATAGAACTTGAAACTGCTTTATTGTGTCAAGTTTCAAAGAGCTAGCACAAACCGTGTTTGATTTAGAGTTCCAAATACATGTATCGCTATAGGAGAAAACAGAGTGAAACCTCAAAATCAAACCGGTTACTGCCAACGAACGGTTTAACCTAGAAGAACGAAATTTGGCGAGCCAAGTGGGATTGGTGTTCTGATCATTACCTGAAAGTTTCATCAAGATTGGTGACAAAGGGTGTGCTGAGATTTCAGGCAACTCGTAGTTTTTTGGTAGCTTGGCAGGCCCTTTCCATGAAAGTGATTCTCGCCAGTCTCTGCTTAGGGCTACATCAACAGCAAACAAAACCATAGAGATAGAACTTGAAACTGCTTTATTGTGTCAAGTTTCAAAGAGCTAGCACAAACCGTGTTTGATTTAGAGTTCCAAATACATGTATCCCTATAGGAGAAAACAGAGTGAAACCTCAAAATGAAACCGATTACTGCCAACGAACGGTTTAACCTAGAAGAACGAAATTTGGCGAGCCAAGTGGGATTGGTTTACTGATCATTACCTGAAAGTTTCATCAAGATTGTGTGAAATAGGGTGTGCTGAGATTTCAGGCAACTCGTAGTTTTTTGGAATGTTGGCAGGCCCTTTCCATGAAAGTGATTCTCGCCAGTCTCTGCTTAGGGCTACATCAACAGCAAACAAACCATAGAGATAGAACTTGACACTGCTTTATTGTGTCAAGTTTCAAAGAGCTAGCACAAACCGTGTTTGATTTAGAGTTCCCAATACATGTATCCCTATAGGAGAAAACAGAGTGAAACCTCAAAATGAAACCGGTTACTCCCCACGAACGGTTAACCTAGAAGAACAAAATTTGGCGAGCCAAGTGGGATTGGTGTACTGATCATTACCTGAAAGTTTCATCAAGATTGGGTGAAAAAGTGTGTGCTGAGATTTCAGGCAACTCGTAGTTTTTTGGAAGCTTGGCAGGCCCTTTCCATGAAAGTGATTCTCGCCAGTCTCTGCTTAGGGCTACATCAACAGCAAACAAACCATAGAGATAGAACTTGAAACTGCTTTATTGTGTCAATTTCAAAGAGCTAGCACAAACCGTGTTTGATTTAGAGTTCCAAATACTTGTATCCCTATAGGAGAAAACAGAGTGAAACCTCAAAATGAAACCGGTTACTGCCAAGGAACGGTTTAACCTAGAAGAACGAAATTTGGGGAGCCAAGTGGGATTGGTGTACTGATCATTACCTGAAAGTTTCATCAAGATTGGGTGAAATAGGGTGTGCTGAGATTTCAGGCAACTCGTAGTTTTTTGGAAGCTTGGCAGGCCCTTTCCATGAAAGTGATTCTCGCCAGTCTCTGCTTAGGGCTACATCAACAGCAAACAAACCATAGAGATAGAACTTGAAACTGCTTTATTGTGTCAAGTTTCAAAGAGCTAGCACAAACCGTGTTTGATTTAGAGTTCCAAATACATGTATCCCTATAGGAGAAAACAGAGTGAAACCTCAAAATGAAACCGGTTACTGCCAATGAACGGTTTAACCTAGAAGAACGAAATTTGGCAAGCCAAGTGGGATTTTACTGATCATTACCTGAAAGTTTCATCAAGATTGGGTGAAAAAGTGTTTGCTGAGATTTCAGGCAACTCGTAGTTTTTTGGAAGCTTGGCAGGCCCTTTCCATGAAAGTGATTCTCACAAGTCTCTGCTTAGGGCTACATCAACAGCAAACAAACCATAGAGATAGAACTTGAAACTGCTTTATTGTGTCAAGTTTCAAAGAGCTAGCACAAACCGTGTTTTGATTTAGAGTTCCAAATACATGTATCGCTATAGGAGAAAACAGAGTGAAACCTCAAAATGAAACCGGTTACTGCCAACGAACGGTTTCACCTAGAAGAACGAAATTTGGCGAGCCAAGTGGGATTGGTGTACTGATCATTACCTGAAAGTTTCATCAAGATTGGGTGAAAAAGTGTGTGCTGAGATTTCAGGCAAATCGTAGTTTTTGGAATCTTGGCAGGCCCTTTCCATGAAACTGATTCTCGCCAGTCTCTGCTTAGGGCTACATCAACAGCAAACAAACCATAGAGAAAGAACTTGAAACTGCTTTATTGTGTCAAGTTTCTAAGAGCTAGCACAAACCGTGTTTGATTTAGAGTTCCAAATACATGTATCCCTATAGGAGAAAACAGAGTGAAACCTCAAAATGAAACCGGTTACTGCCAACGAACGGTTTAACCTAGAAGAACGAAATTTGGCGAGCCAAGTGGGATTGGTGTACTGATCATTACCTGAAAGTTTCATCAAGATTGGGTGAAAAAGTGTGTGCTGAGATTTCGGGCAACTCGTAGTTTTTTGGAAGCTTGGCAGGCCCTTTCCATGAAAGTGATTCTCGCCAGTCTCTGCTTAGGGCTACATCAACAGCAAACAAACCATAGAGATAGAACTTGAAACTGCTTTATTGTGTCAAGTTTCAAAGAGCTAGCACAAACCGTGTTTGATTTAGAGTTCCAAATACATGTATCCCTATAGGAGAAAACAGAGTGAAACCTCAAAATGAAACCGGTTACTGCCCACGAACGGTTTAACCTAGAAGAACGAAATTTGGCGAGCCAAGTGGGATTGTGTCCTTATCATTACCTGAAAGTTTCATCAAGATTGGGTGAAAAAGTGTGTGCTGAGATTTCAGGCAACTCGTAGTTTTTTGGAAGCTTGGCAGGCCCTTTCCATGAAAGTGATTCTCGCCAGTCTCTGCTTAGGGCTACATCAACAGCAAACAACCATAGAGATAGAACTTGAAACTGCTTTATTGTGTCATGTTTCAAAGAGCTAGCACAAACCGTGTTTGATTTAGAGTTCCAAATACATGTATCCCTATAGGAGAAAACAGAGTGAAACCTCAAATTGAAACCGGTTACTGCCAAGAACGGTTTAACCTAGAAGAACGAAATTTGGTGAGCCAAGTGGGATTGGTGTACTGATCATTACCTGAAATTTTCATCAAGATTGGTGAAAAAGGGTGTGCTGAGATTTCAGGAAACTCGTAGTTTTTTGGAAGCTTGGCAGGCCCTTTCTATGAAAGTGATTCTCGCCAGTCTCTGCTTAGGGCTACATCAACAGCAAACAAACCATAGAGATAGAACTTGAAACTGCTTTATTGTGTCAAGTTTCAAAGAGCTAGCACAAACCGTGTTTGATTTAGAGTTCCAAATACATGTATCGCTATAGGAGAAAACAGAGTGAAACCTCAAAATGAAACCGGTTACTGCCAACGAACGGTTTCACCTAGAAGAACGAAATTTGGCGAGCCAAGTGGGATTGGTGTACTGATCATTACCTGAAAGTTTCATCAAGATTGGGTGAAAAAGTGTGTGCTGAGATTTCAGGCAAATCGTAGTTTTTGGAATCTTGGCAGGCCCTTTCCATGAAACTGATTCTCGCCAGTCTCTGCTTAGGGCTACATCAACAGCAAACAAACCATAGAGAAAGAACTTGAAACTGCTTTATTGTGTCAAGTTTCTAAGAGCTAGCACAAACCGTGTTTGATTTAGAGTTCCAAATACATGTATCCCTATAGGAGAAAACAGAGTGAAACCTCAAAATGAAACCGGTTACTGCCAACGAACGGTTTAACCTAGAAGAACGAAATTTGGCGAGCCAAGTGGGATTGGTGTACTGATCATTACCTGAAAGTTTTCATCAAGATTGGGTGAAAAAGTGTGTGCTGAGATTTCGGGCAACTCGTAGTTTTTTGGAAGCTTGGCAGGCCCTTTCCATGAAAGTGATTCTCGCCAGTCTCTGCTTAGGGCTACATCAACAGCAAACAAACCATAGAGATAGAACTTGAAACTGCTTTATTGTGTCAAGTTTCAAAGAGCTAGCACAAACCGTGTTTGATTTAGAGTTCCAAATACATGTATCCCTATAGGAGAAAACAGAGTGAAACCTCAAAATGAAACCGGTTACTGCCCACGAACGGTTTAACCTAGAAGAACGAAATTTGGCGAGCCAAGTGGGATTGGTGTCCTTATCATTACCTGAAAGTTTCATCAAGATTGGGTGAAAAAGTGTGTGCTGAGATTTCAGGCAACTCGTAGTTTTTTGGAAGCTTGGCAGGCCCTTTCCATGAAAGTGATTCTCGCCAGTCTCTGCTTAGGGCTACATCAACAGCAAACAAACCATAGAGATAGAACTTGAAACTGCTTTATTGTGTCATGTTTCAAAGAGCTAGCACAAACCGTGTTTGATTTAGAGTTCCAAATACATGTATCCCTATAGGAGAAAACAGAGTGAAACCTCAAATTGAAACCGGTTACTGCCAAGAACGGTTTAACCTAGAAGAACGAAATTTGGTGAGCCAAGTGGGATTGGTGTACTGATCATTACCTGAAATTTTCATCAAGATTGGTGAAAAAGGGTGTGCTGAGATTTCAGGAAACTCGTAGTTTTTTGGAAGCTTGGCAGGCCCTTTCTATGAAAGTGATTCTCGCCAGTCTCTGCTTAGGGCTACATCAACAGCAAACAAACCATAGAGATAGAACTTGAAACTGCTTTATTGTGTCAAGTTTCAAAGAGCTAGCACAAACCGTGTTTGATTTAGAGTTCCAAATACATGTATCCCTATAGGAGAAAACAGAGTGAAACCTCAAAATGAAACCGGTTACTGCAAACGAACGGTTTAACCTAGAAGAACGAAATTTGGCGAGCCAAGTGGGATTGGTGTACTGATCATTACCTGAAAGTTTCATCAAGATTGGGTGAAAAAGTGTGTGCTGAGATTTCAGGCAACTCGTAGTTTTTGGAAGCTTGGCAGGCCCTTTCCATGAAAGTGATTCTCGCCAGTCTCTGCTTAGGGTTACATCAACAGCAAACAAACCATAGAGATAGAACTTGAAACTGCTTTATTGTGTCAAGTTTCAAAGAGCTAGCACAAACCGTGTTTGATTTAGAGTTCCAAATACATGTATCCCTATAGGAGAAAACAGAGTGAAACCTCAAAATGAAACCGGTTACTGCCAATGAACGGTTTAACCTAGAAGAACGAAATTTGGCAAGCCAAGTGGGATTGGTGTACTGATCATTACCTGAAAGTTTCATCAAGATTGGGTGAAAAAGTGTTTGCTGAGATTTCAGGCAACTCGTAGTTTTTTGGAAGCTTGGCAGGCCCTTTCCATGAACGTGATTCTCACAAGTCTCTGCTTAGGGCTACATCAACAGCAAACAAACCATAGAGATAGAACTTGAAACTGCTTTATTGTGTCAAGTTTCAAAAGCTAGCACAAACCGTGTTTGATTTAGAGTTCCAAATACTTGTATCGCTATAGGAGAAAATAGAGTGAAACCTCAAAATGAAACCGGTTACTGCCAACGAACGGTTTAACCTAGAAGAACGAAATTTGGCGAGCCAAGTGGGATTGGTGTACTGATCATTACCTGAAAGTTTCATCAAGATTGGGTGAAAAAGTGTGTGCTGAGATTTCAGGCAACTCGTAGTTTTTGGAATCTTGGCAGGCCCTTTCCATGAAAGTGATTCTCGCCAGTCTCTGCTTAGGGCTACATCAACAGCAAACAAACCATAGAGATAGAACTTGAACTGCTTTATTGTGTCAAGTTTCAAAGAGCTAGCACAAATCGTGTTTGATTTAGAGTTCCAAATACATGTATCCCTATAGGAGAAAACAGAGTAAACCTCAAAATGTAACCGGTTACTGCCAAGGAACGGTTTAACCTAGAAGAACGAAATTTGGCGAGCCAAGTGGGATTGGTGTACTGATCATTACCAGAAAGTTTCATCAAGATTGGGTGAAAAAGGGTGTGCTGAGATTTCAGGCAACTCGTAGATTTTTGGAAGCTAGGCAGGCCCTTTCTATGAAAGTGATTCTCGCCAGTCTCTGCTTAGGGCTACATCAACAGCAAAACAAACCATAGAGATAGAACTTGAAACTGCTTTATTGTGTCAAGTTTCAAAGAGCTAGCACTAACCGTGTTTGATTTAGAGTTCCAAATACATGTATCCCTATAGGAGAAAACAGAGTGAAACCTCAAAATGAAACAGGTTACTGCCAACGAACGGTTTAACCTAGAAGAACGAAATTTGGCGAGCCAAGTGGGATTGGTGTCTTATCATTACCTGAAAGTTTCATCAAGATTGGGTGAAATAGGTGTGCTGAGATTTCAGGCAACTCGTAGTTTTTTGGAATCTTGGCAGGCCCGTTCTATGAAAGTGATTCTCGCCAGTCTCTGCTTAGGGCTACATCAACAGCAAACAAACCATAGAGATAGAACTTGAAACTGCTTTATTGTGTCAAGTTTCAAAGAGCTAGCACAAACCGTGTTTGATTTAGAGTTCCAAATACATGTATCCCTATAGGAGAAAACAGAGTGAAACCTCAAAATGAAACCGGTTACTGCCAAGGAACGGTTTAACCTAGAAGAACGAAATTTGGAGAGCCAAGTGGGATTGGTGTACTGATCATTACCTGAAAGTTTCATCAAGATTGGGTGAAAAAGTGTGTGCTGAGATTACAGGCAACTCGTAGTTTTTTGGAAGCTTGGCAGGCCCTTTCCATGAAAGTGATTCTCGCCAGTCTCTGCTTAGGGCGACATCAACAGCAAACAAACCATAGAGATAGAACTTGAAACTGCTTTATTGTGTCAAGTTTCAAAGAGCTAGCACAAACCGTGTTTGATTTAGAGTTCCAAATACTTGTATCCCAATAGGAGAAAACAGAGTGAAACCTCAAAATGAAACCGGTTACGGCCAATGAACGGTTTAACCTAGAAGAACGAAATTTGGCGAGCCAAGTGGGATTGGTGTACTGATCATTACCTGAAAGTTTCATCAAAATTGGGTGAAATAGGGTGTGCTTAGATTTCAGGCAACTCGTAGTTTTTTGGAATCTTGGCAGGCCCTTTCCATGAAAGTGATTCTCGCCAGTCTCTGCTTAGGGCTACATCAACAGCAAACAAACCATAGAGATAGAACTTGACACTGCTTTATTGTGTCAAATTTCAAAGAGCTAGCACAAACCGTGTTTGATTTAGAGTTCCCAATACATGTATCCCTATAGGAGAAAACAGAGTGAAACCTCAAAATGTAACCGGTTACTGCCAAAGAACGGTTTAACCTAGAAGAACGAAATTTGGCGAGCCAAGTGGGATTGGTGTACTGATCATTACCTGAAAGTTTCATCAAGATTGGGTGAAAAAGGGTGTGCTGAGATTTCAGGCAACTCGTAGTTTTTTGGAAGCTTGGCAGGGCCTTTCCATGAAAGTGATTCTCGCCAGTCTCTGCTTAGGGCTACATCAACAGCAAACAAACCATAGAGATAGAACTTGAAACTGCTTTATTGTTTCAAGTTTCAAAGAGCTAGCACAAACCGTGTTTGATTTAGAGTTCCAAATACATGTTTCGCTATAGGAGAAAACAGAGTGAAACCTCAAAATGAAACCGGTTACTGCCATCGAACGGTTTAACCTAGAAGAACGAAATTTGGCGAGCCAAGTGGGATTGGTGTACTGATCATTACCTGAAAGTTTCATCAAGATTGGGTGAAAAAGGGTGTGCTGAGATTTCAGGCAACTCGTAGTTTTTTGGAAGCTTGGCAGGCCCTTTCCATGAAAGTGATTCTCGCCAGTCTCTGCTAGGGCTACATCAACAGCAAAGAAACCATAGAGATAGAACTGGAAACTCCTTTATTGTGTCAATTTCAAAGAGCTAGCACAAACCGTGTTTGATTTAGAGTTCCAAATACTTGTATCCCTATAGGAGAAAACAGAGTGAAACCTCAAAATGAAACCGGTTACTGCCAAGGAACGGTTTAACCTAGAAGAACGAAATTTGGCGAGCCAAGTGGGATTCGTGTACTGATCATTACCTGAAAGTTTCATCAAGATTGGGTGAAAAAGTGTGTCCTGAGATTTCAGGCAACTCGTAGTTTTTTGGAAGCTTGGCAGGCCCTTTCCATGAAAGTGATTCTCGCCAGTCTCTGCTTAGGGCTACATCAACAGCAAACAAACCATAGAGATAGAACTTGAAACTGCTTTATTGTGTCAAGTTTCAAAGAGCTAGCACAAACCATGTTTGATTTAGAGTTCCAAATACATGTATCGCTATAGGAGAAAACAGAGTAAAACCTCAAAATGAAACCGGTTACTGCCAACGAACGGTTTAACCTAGAAGAACGAAATTTGGAGAGCCAAGTGGGATTGGTGTACTGATCATTACCTGAAAGTTTCATCAAGATTGGGTGAAAAAGTGTGTGCTGAGATTTCAGGCAACTCGTAGTATTTTGGAAGCTTGGCAGGCCCTTTCCATGAAAGTGATTCTCGCCAGTCTCTGCTTAGGGCTACATCAACAGCAAACAAACCATAGAGATAGAACTTGAAACTGCTTTATTGTGTCAAGTTTCAAAGAGCTAGCACAAACCATGTTTGATTTAGAGTTCCAAATACATGTATCGCTATAGGAGAAAACAGAGTGAAACCTCAAAATGAAATCGGTTACTGCCAACGAACGGTTTAACCTAGAAGAACGAAATTTGGCGAGCCAAGTGGGATTGGTGTACTGATCATTATCTGAAAGTTTCATCGAGATTGGGTAAAAAAGTGTTTGCTGAGATTTCAGGCAACTCGTAGTATTTTGGAAGCTTGGCAGGCCCTTTCCATGAAAGTGATTCTCGCCAGTCTCTGCTTAGGGCTACATCAACAGCAAACAAACCATAGAGATAGAACTTGAAACTGCTTTATTGTGTCAAGTTTCAAAGAGCTAGCACAAACCGTGTTTGATTTAGAGTTCCAAATACATGTATCCCTATAGGAGAAAACAGAGTGAAACCTCAAAATGAAACCGGTTACTGCCCACGAACGGTTTAACCTAGAAGAACGAAATTTGGCGAGCCAAGTGGGATTGGTGTACTGATCATTACCTGAAAGTTTCATCAAGATTGGGTGAAAAAGTGTGTGCTGAGATTTCATGCAACTCGTAGTTTTTTGGAAGCTTGGCAGGCCCTTTCCATGAAAGTGATTCTCGCCAGTCTCTGCTTAGGGCTACATCAACAGCAAACAAACCATAGAGATAGAACTTGAAACTGCTTTATTGTGTCATGTTTCAAAGAGCTAGCACAAACCGTGTTTGATTTAGAGTTCCAAATACATGTATCCCTATAGGAGAAAACAGAGTGAAACCTCAAATTGAAACCGGTTACTGCCAAGAACGGTTTAACCTAGAAGAACGAAATTTGGCGAGCCAAGTGGGATTGGTGTACTGATCATTACCTGAAAGTTTCATCAAGATTGGTGAAAAAGGGTGTGCTGAGATTTCAGGCAACTCGTAGTTTTTTGGAAGCTTGGCAGGCCCTTTCTATGAAAGTGATTCTCGCCAGTCTCTGCTTAGGGCTACATCAACAGCAAACAAACCATAGAGATAGAACTTGAAACTGCTTTATTGTGTCAAGTTTCAAAGAGCTAGCACAAACCGTGTTTGATTTAGAGTTCCAAATACATGTATCCCTATAGGAGAAAACAGAGTGAAACCTCAAAATGAAACCGGTTACTGCAAACGAACGGTTTAACCTAGAAGAACGAAATTTGGCGAGCCAAGTGGGATTGGTGTACTGATCATTACCTGAAAGTTTCATCAAGATTGGGTGAAAAAGGGTGTGCTGAGATTTCAGGCAACTCGTAGTTTTTTGGAAGCTTGGCAGGACCTTTCCATGAAAGTGATTCTCGCCAGTCTCTGCTTAGGGCTACATCAACAGCAAACAAACCATAGAGATAGAACTTGAAACTGCTTTATTGTGTCAAGTTTCAAAGAGCTAGCACAAACCGTGTTTGATTTAGAGTTCCAAATACATGTATCCCTATAGGAGAAAACAGAGTGAAACCTCAAAATGAAACCGGTTACTGCCAAGGAACGGTTTAACCTAGAAGAACGAAATTTGGCGAGCCAAGTGGGATTGGTGTACTGATCATTACCTGAAAGTTTCATCAAGATTGGGTGAAAAAGTGTGTGCTGAGATTTCGGGCAACTCGTAGTTTTTTGGAATCTTGGCAGGCCCTTTCCATGAAAGTGATTCTCGCCAGTCTCTGCTTAGGGCTACATCAACAGCAAACAATCCATAGAGATAGAACTTGAAACTGCTTTATTGTGTCAAGTTTCAAAGAGCTAGCACAAACCGTGTTTGATTTAGAGTTCCCAATACATGTATCCCTATAGGAGAAAACAGAGTGAAACCTCAAAATGAAACCGGTTACTGCCCACGAACGGTTTAACCTAGAAGAACGAAATTTGGCGAGCCAAGTGGGATTGGTGTACTGATCATTACCTGAAAGTTTCATTGAGATTGGGTAAAAAAGTGTTTGCTGAGATTTCAGGCAACTCGTAGTATTTTGGAAGCTTGGCAGGCCCTTTCCATGAAAGTGATTCTCGCCAGTCTCTGCTTAGGGCTACATCAACAGCAAACAAACCATAGAGATAGAACTTGAAACTCCTTTATTGTGTCAAGTTTCAAAGAGCTAGCACAAACCGTGTTTGATTTAGAGTTCCAAATACATGTATCCCTATAGGAGAAAACAGAGTGAAACCTCAAAATGAAACCGGTTACTGCCAAGGAACGGTTTAACCTAGAAGAACGAAATTTGGCGAGCCAAGTGGGATTGGTGTACTGATCATTACCTGAAAGTTTAATCAAGATTGGTTGAAAAAGTGTATGCTGAGATTTCGGTCAACTTGTAGTTTTTTGGAAGCTTGGCAGGCCCTTTCCATGAAAGTGATTCTCGCCAGTCTCTGCTTAGGGCTACATCAACAGCAAACAAACCATAGAGATAGAACTTGAAACTGCTTTATTGTGTCAAGTTTCAAAGAGCTAGCACAAACCGTGTTTGATTTAGAGTTCCAAATACATGTATCCCTATAGGAGAAAACAGAGTGAAACCTCAAAATGAAACCGGTTACTGCCCACGAACGGTTTAACCTAGAAGAACGAAATTTGGCGAGCCAAGTGGGATTGGTGTACTGATCATTACCTGAAAGTTTCATCAAGATTGGGTGAAAAAGTGTGTGCTGAGATTTCAGGCAACTCGTAGTTTTTTGGAAGCTTGGCAGGCCCTTTCCATGAAAGTGATTCTCGCCAGTCTCTGCTTAGGGCTACATCAACAGCAAACAAACCATAGAGATAGAACTTGAAACTGCTTTATTGTGTCATGTTTCAAAGAGCTAGCACAAACCGTGTTTGATTTAGAGTTCCAAATACATGTATCCCTATAGGAGAAAACAGAGTGAAACCTCAAATTGAAACCGGTTACTGCCAAGAACGGTTTAACCTAGAAGAACGAAATTTGGTGAGCCAAGTGGGATTGGTGTACTGATCATTACCTGAAAGTTTCATCAAGATTGGTGAAAAAGGGTGTGCTGAGATTTCAGGAAACTCGTAGTTTTTTGGAAGCTTGGCAGGCCCTTTCTATGAAAGTGATTCTCACCAGTCTCTGCTTAGGGCTACATCAACAGCAAACAAACCATAGAGATAGAACTTGAAACTGCTTTATTGTGTCAAGTTTCAAAGAGCTAGCACAAACCGTGTTTGATTTAGAGTTCCAAATACATGTATCCCTATAGGAGAAAACAGAGTGAAACCTCAAAATGAAACCGGTTACTGCAAACGAACGGTTTAACCTAGAAGAACGAAATTTGGCGAGCCAAGTGGGATTGGTGTACTGATCATTACCTGAAAGTTTCATCAAGATTGGGTGAAAAAGTGTGTGCTGAGATTTCAGGCAACTCGTAGTTTTTTGGAAGCTTGGCAGGCCCTTTCCATGAAAGTGATTCTCGCCAGTCTCTGCTTAGGGCTACATCAACAGCAAACAAACCATAGAGATAGAACTTGAAACTGCTTTATTGTGTCAAGTTTCAAAGAGCTAGCACAAACCGTGTTTGATTTAGAGTTCCAAATACATGTATCCCTATAGGAGAAAACAGAGTGAAACCTCAAAATGAAACCGGTTACTGCCAATGAACGGTTTAACCTAGAAGAACGAAATTTGGCAAGCCAAGTGGGATTTTACTGATCATTACCTGAAAGTTTCATCAAGATTGGGTGAAAAAGTGTTTGCTGAGATTTCAGGCAACTCGTAGTTTTTTGGAAGCTTGGCAGGCCCTTTCCATGAAAGTGATTCTCACAAGTCTCTGCTTAGGGCTACATCAACAGCAAACAAACCATAGAGATAGAACTTGAAACTGCTTTATTGTGTCAAGTTTCAAAGAGCTAGCACAAACCGTGTTTGATTTAGAGTTCCAAATACATGTATCGCTATAGGAGAAAACAGAGTGAAACCTCAAAATGAAACCGGTTACTGCCAACGAACGGTTTAACCTAGAAGAACGAAATTTGGCGAGCCAAGTGGGATTGGTGTACTGATCATTACCTGAAAGTTTCATCAAGATTGGGTGAAAAAGTGTGTGCTGAGATTTCAGGCAAATCGTAGTTTTTGGAATCTTGGCAGGCCCTTTCCATGAAAGTGATTCTCGCCAGTCTCTGCTTAGGGCTACATCAACAGCAAACAATCCATAGAGATAGAACTTGAAACTGCTTTATTGTGTCAAGTTTCAAAGAGCTAGCACAAACCGTGTTTGATTTAGAGTTCCCAATACATGTATCCCTATAGGAGAAAACAGAGTGAAACCTCAAAATGAAACCGGTTACTGCCCACGAACGGTTTAACCTAGAAGAACGAAATTTGGCGAGCCAAGTGGGATTGGTGTACTGATCATTACCTGAAAGTTTCATCAAGATTGGGTGAAAAAGTGTGTGCTGAGATTTCAGGCAACTCGTAGTTTTTTGGAAGCTTGGCAGGACCTTTCCATGAAAGTGATTCTCGCCAGTCTCTGCTTAGGGCTACATCAACAGCAAACAAACCATAGAGATAGAACTTGAAACTGCTTTATTGTGTCAAGTTTCAAAGAGCTAGCACAAACCGTGTTTGATTTAGATTTCCAAATACATGTATCCCTATAGGAGAAAACAGAGTGAAACCTCAAAATGAAACCGGTTACTGACAACGAACGGTTTAACCTAGAAGAACGAAATTTGGCGAGCCAAGTGGGATTGGTGTACTGATCATTACCTGAAAGTTTCATCAAGATTGGGTGAAAAAGTGTGTGCTGAGATTTCGGGCAACTCGTAGTTTTTTGGAAGCTTGGCAGGCCCTTTCCATGAAAGTGATTCTCGCCAGTCTCTGCTTAGGGCTACATCAACTGCAAACAAACCATAGAGATAGAACTTGAAACTGCTTTATTGTGTCAAGTTTCAAAGAGCTAGCACAAACCGTGTTTGATTTAGAGTTCCAAATACATGTATACCTATAGGAGAAAACAGAGTGAAACCTCAAAATGAAACCGGTTACTGCCAACGAACGGTTTAACCTAGAAGAACGAAATTTGGCGAGCCAAGTGGGATTGGTGTACTGATCATTACCTGAAAGTTTCATCAAGATTGGGTGAAAAAGTGTTTGCTGAGATTTCAGGCAACTCGTAGTTTTTTGGAAGCTTGGCAGGCCCTTTCCATGAAAGTGATTCTCGCCAGTCTCTGCTTAGGGCTACATCAACAGCAACCAAACCATAGAGATAGAACTTGAAACTGCTTTATTGTGTCAAGTTTCAAAGAGCTAGCACAAACAGTGTTTGATTTAGAGTTCCAAATACATGTATCCCTATAGGAGAAAACAGAGTGAAACCTCAAAATGAAACCGGTTACTGCCAACGAACGGTTTAACCTAGAAGAACGAAATTTGGCGAGCCAAGTGGGATT